>NW_009935238.1:0-363 GCF_000696875.1 Nestor notabilis | reverse complement strand
CGCGGTAGGGGTGGCCTCCGTAGGTGTTACCGGCCCCGTAGCCGTAGGGCTGCGAGTACCCGAACATGTTGTACCACTCGTTATCCTTGTGCACGTAGGCCGTGACACAGGCGAAGACGGCGGCACCCAGCAGGAGCTCGGCCACGCAGAGGATCCTGAGCAGGCCGGCCCAGGACTTCATGTAGGCGTACCGCTGGTGGTAGGCCTCCACCCGCTCGCTGTACGTCTGCCCGGTGCGGCGCTCCAGCGACCCGAAGGGCTCCGCGGGCAGCATGGCTTCGGCCTCCTTCCGCGACGTGTAGCTCCCGCCCGACCCTCCGTACGGATCCTTGTAGGAGCCGGGCACCGACTTGCGCTCCGCCG
>NW_009935237.1:0-5884 GCF_000696875.1 Nestor notabilis | reverse complement strand
GTAATCCCAGGCACAGCTGCAGGTTGGGTGGGTAAGTGATTCAAAGCAGACCTGCAGAGAAGAATTTGGGGGTATTGGTCAATGAGAAACTGAACATGAGCCGGCAGTGTGCACTTACAGACCAGAAAGCCAACCATATCCTGGGCTGCATCAAAAGAAGTGTGACCAGCAGGTCAAAGGAGGTGATCCTGCCCCTCTGCTCTGCTCTCGTGAGACCTCACTTGCAGTATTGTGTCCAGTTCTGGTGTCCTCAACATAAAAAGGACATGGAGCTGTTGGAGCAAGTCCAGAGGAGGGCCACGAGGATGATAAGAGGACTGGAGCACCTCCCGTATGAAGACAGGCGGAGAAAGTTGGGGCTGTTCAGCCTGGAGAAGAGAAGGATGCATGGAGACCTTATAGCAGCCTTCCACTTCCAGTGTCTGAAGGGGAGCTATAAGGATGCTGGGGAGGGACTCTTCGTTAGGGACTCTAGTGGTAGGACAAGGGGTAATGGCTTTAAACTTAAATAGGGGAAGTTTAGATTAGATCTAAGGAAGAAGTTCTTCACAGTGAGGGTGGTGAGGCACTGGAATAGGTTGCCCAAGGAAGTTGTGAGTGCTGCAACCCTGGAGGTGTTTAAGGCCAGGCTGGACAGAACCTTGGGCAACATAGTTTAGTGTGAGGTGTCCCTGCTGATGGCAGGGTGGTTGGAACTAGATGATCTTAAGGTCCTTTCCAACCCTAACTCTTCTATGATTCTATGATTCTATGATTATTTTTTAAAGGATGTTTTTCTTTTCAGTTCTCACAAAACAGCTATAAACAAAATAAACATATGGTTACCAAAAGGTACCTGAAACTTTTAACAATGCTACTTTTTTTGATTGATGTCTAGCTTTATCTTAAACACACTACTGTAAGAATCTCACAGATCAGAACAAAAATGTTGGGTTTTCATAATTGTGGCTTTTTTTCTGGAAACAGAGCAGGGGACACTGCAGATGCTTTGTACTGTATTCCGTCCTTCCCCTCTCAACTATAATATATTGCTATTCTTAACAGGTTATTCAGAAACTATGAAAATGAATTCTGAATATTAAATTATGTATATCTAAACCTGAAAAACTTGTTTTAGGATACTCATGGGTTAGAGTCTTTCAATTCACATTGCGCAAAACTTTTTTTAACCCAACAATACCATTATCATTTATTTCCAGGTGAGTATATTTTTACTGAATGTCTGTATCTCAAAAAGCACTTTTTTTTTTTTAATTATTGCCCTGACATACAACTGTGAACAGCTTAAAAGGGAAAAACTGTAAACAACTGTCACAGAATACATTGATGTTTCACAAGGCTTTGCTTGCTATCATTTCTTCAGAATACTGTTTGAGAGCCCTCTTATGTTTCCATTATAGAGAAGCTCATTCTCTGCTAAATAGTGTGTGGATCTTTTGTCCCTGGTGCTTTATTATTTCATCCTGTGGATCTATTTTTCTCTTGGTTTAATAGTCAACTATTTAACATGATTTCGGATAACCTTTAAAAATGTTTTTTCCTGATGTTTGCTATGCAAGACCTGTTCTCCAAATGCAAGCAGTAGCACTCTTGAAATGGGTTTTGGTTTGTTTTATTTTGGCTTTCTTTGATTTTCCCTACCTTTTTTTTTCCTTATCTGACTACAAGGCATATTTAGGAGTGTAAGCCCGCAATTGCTTATATCACTTCCACCTTCTGTCTGTACAACTGGAAATCTAGATGTAGAATACAGTGAGCAGAATAAAGGCATGGAAAAAAAAAACAAAAAACCAAACCAACAACAAACCAACCCAAAACATTGAATAAGAGGTAAATGGAGCAGTCTAGGTCCGGGTACCAGGTTTCCTGATGTTAAGAGAAAGCCTCGACTCATTATGTTATAATGCAGCCTAGGGGTCAGTGTCTCAGTTTTTATGCAAACTCTGTTGGTACCTAGTCACTCATTGATCAGCGGTATCCTTTAAGCATGTATATAGATGAAGTTGAACTCCATGACATTGTTTTTGTTAATACCATGGTGTAGCTAATCTGGAAGATGTTTTCTGTCTCTCCAGAAAAAATCTTCAGAGGCAAATTCCTAAATGTATAATCTTTCAAAAGGGTTCTGTTTAGCTGTTTGAGCTTTCTAGGTAGCTTATGAACTCTCAAGATATCTCCTTTCCTATCAACTGAACCTATTCCTGTTAAATAATTTCTTAGGATATAATAACGTAACTAAAAATATTATTACAGCTGTCATAAATGCAGTTGAAATTCTGATTTGCTTGTGCCTCAGGATTTGGTGAACTTGTTGTTTGGTTATTATGTCAGTTCTGTTTTTACACAAGGTCTTTCAGTAGCCAAGGAGAGTTCTGCCATGACAGACTAACTTCTGATAGAAGATTGACTGCACCTTTTGATCTTCATGGTATTCCTCAAAAAAGATTAGTTCTAAGCCATACATGAAGAACAGTTTCTGACTCCCAGCAAGCAGTTAAAATTAGGTTATAGTTTATCTAGATCTGATACATGACTATGACCACATAATTCCCTAATGAGAATTGCTTAGCATGTTGGGCTTAAATTAAGTTCAATATTCATTTCAGTTAAAAACACTATTAAAATAAAACAGAATCTAGAAGTCAGTAATTTGAAAATCATGATTCTTGAAACTAAGCTTTCTAAATTGTTCAGTTTATTGCTTCATCTGTTTGAAATTTAGCTACAAAGGAGGGGCACTAGGTTCTAGGTTACATAGCAAAGAAATTTTTTTCACATCCTACTGCTTCTTTACAGAATTTTGTAAAGTACAGTGTTGTCTTCATTGAGACCAGAAACACCCTAACCATTGAAGATGGATGATAGTGTCAGTTGAATTGTGGTGCACGAAAAGAAAAGTACTTCTTTAACCACTCAAAAGCACTATATAGAAACATAGCTCATGATGCTAAGAAACAGTATGCATGCCTCTGTGGTAAGTGCTAATGATCAAAACAAGAGTCCTGAAGATGATAAAAATACTATATCTGTGACTACAAGTTATGTGAAATTTCTGTATTTAGGGTATGTTGACGAGAATGTCATATGTTTTGTTCCATTCTGATTTTAAGTTTGTCCTTCCTCCCCCACCCCAACATTGTGTGTGTGTATGTATGTATTCCTGAGGTTCTCTCCTTTGAGTATAAAATAAAATAAAAAGTAATAACACTGAAAAGCCGATGGGCAAAAATTGATTCATAAATGAGAAGGTGGCATTCATCTCGGTGCTTTTATTGGAAACCTAAATCTCAGTAAATTTGTAGCCTAAGGATACAATGGACTTAAAGGATTTCTGTCTCTGAAGAAAAATTAGAACGCCTTTGAGGTAAGGTAAATGGAAAAGGTTGTTTGGGCAAACGTAGAGCTCTAGCACTATTAAATGTTAAGCACCATCAGGGGGTATCTCAGTCATTAACAAGAGTGGCATGCTGAAGATTGTTTCAAGCAGAAGAGTTATGGATGGTTATGTGGAGGTGGCACAATGCCACAGGGAAATTATGTCAAGCAAAAAGATTTTTTTTTTTTTAAACTTATTGTGGGGAAAAAGAAGTACTGAAGTAATGTCCTTTCTGTAGGTACTTTAGAACCTTTTCCCAAAAATAATCCTATGTTGTCTTTTAAATTAAGCAAATCTAACTTTGAAGTTCATGTACAACTTTATGCATACTAGTCCTGCTTGATCTTTGGCATATTTTGTGTTCACTTGCCATGTAATTTAAGCACCTACATAAGCATGTTCACTTCAAATCCAAGTTGTTAGCAGTCTTGACTGACTTGGAAGTGTTTTATGGACCTTGTGTGTTAGTTTTGTATATAATTAAAAGGGCTCTCAGGGGTTCTGGAGGCAGACGTTAAGTTAAGCTATCTGGTGTGAGAATAATGTGTTGCTATCTAGGGAAGGAAAGATTGAGGAGCCAAGCTAGGATCCTTGTTTCAAGCCAACAGAGCTTGAGAAGTGAGCAGACATGAAGTGTTATATCTCTAGGCAGTAGTTACCAGCTTTCTCATTACGCTAGCACATCCTCCTGTCTGCTCTGCAAAATGGCCCTGAGATTAGAAGATCTACAGGAAGCCAACTATGTTCTCACAGTTGGGAATATGTTGTTAGGGTGACAGCAGTTACATGGCAAATGGGTATTAAGTCTTCGGGATCAAGAATATTTTGCTTTCCCAGTTTGCCTTAAGGTATTGCTTAGAGAGAATATCAGGTAGTGTGGCCTGTGTTGTAATCCTATTTGAGAGTTAATAGTGAGAAATGCCATTTTAAGTTTATCTTCTAATGTGTAGTGTACAATAAATTTTACTGTGGGACATTAAATTGTACTGTGGGAGGATATTTTCCTCATAGAGTGATCTTTAGTTTAATACAGAAATATTCTTCCGTATTTTCACCACTTCTTATATAATTTGATATCACATAATATCCTTGCAGCTACTTGTATTGGGCTTATTTGGAAAGGTTTGCTACTTGGGGGGGCTGCAGGTATGGCTTCTGTGAGAAGATGCCAGAGGCTGCCACCATGTCAGGCAAAGCCAGTTCCAGCTGGCACTAAGAGGAATTACTGGCTAAGTCTGAGCCAATCAGTGATATTGGTAATGCCTCTGTGTTAATGCTTAAGAAAAGGTAAAAAACCTGAGCAACAGCACCTGGAGAAAGGAGTGAGAATATGTGACAGGAACAGCTCTGCAGACAACAAGGTCAGTGAAGCAGGAGGGAAGGAGGTGCTTCAGGTGACAGAGCAGAGATTCCTCTGCAGCCCATGGTGCAGACCATAGTGAGGCAGGCTGTGCCCTGCAGGCCACGGACATCCACAGTGGAGCAGACACCCACCTGCAGCCCACAGAGGACCCCACACTTGAGCAAGTGGGGTTTCCGTGTAGGAGCTGCAACCTGTGGAATCTCATGCTTGAGCAGACTCCTGGCAGGACCTGTGACTCTGTGGGGGACTGTTCAGGTCCATTCCTGAAGGATTAAACTCTGTGGAAATGACCCATGATGGAGCAGTTTGTGAAGGACTGTATCTCATGGGAGGGACCCCATGGTGGAAAAAGGGAAGAGTGTAAGGAGGAAAGAATGTCAGAGATAAAGCGAGGTGAACTCACCACAACCCCATTCCCCATGTACCCTGGAGGTAGAGAAGTCTAGAGTGAAGCTGAGCTTGGAAAGGAGAGAGGTGGAGAGGTGAGGAAGGTGTTTTTAGATTTCTTCTTATTTATCATTATCCTACTCTGTTTAATTGGCACTAAATTAAATGAATTTCCCTGAGTCTGTTTTGCCTGTGATGGTAATCAGTAACTAATTTCCCTGTCCTTATCATGACCCACAAGCTTTTCATTGTGTCCTGCTGAGTAGGGAAAATGATGGAGTGGCTTGGTGGGCACCTGGTAGTCAGCCAAGGTCAACCCACCACACTGCTAAAGTCAAAGCTTGCTTATTTATACAAGAGTTAACAACATGTGACCGTTTAGTTTCCTTTGGACTGTCACAAACAGCTGAGCAGCTGTTGTGGTTTAAGTCCAGACAGTAACTCGGAATCACATAGTCGCTCGCTCACTCCCCACCTTCTTCCTCCCCCCGCTCCTGGAGGGATGGGGAGGAGAATCGAAAGAATGTAATTCCCACAGCTTGAGATAAGAGCAGTCCAGTAACTAAGGTATAATATAAAACCACTACTGCTACCACCAATAATAATAATGATAAGGGAAATAACAAGGGGAGAGAATACGATTGCTCACCACCCACCAACCGATATCCAGCCCGACCCGAGCAGAGATGTGGGGCTTCTGGGTAACTCCCCCAGTTTATGTACTGGCCATGATGTGCCATGGTATGGAATACCCCTTT
>NW_009935236.1:0-13490 GCF_000696875.1 Nestor notabilis | reverse complement strand
ATAGAAGGCCACCAAATTGATCAGGCAGGATCTGGGTTTACATAAAATGGTGCAGAGCTGAGAGAAGCTGAAGCTGAACCTGGAGCACAGACAGATATCCAGAAGCATTTGCAATCTTCAGAGAGTCCTCTAACTGCATAGGATAGGTGTACAGAAGTTTTTCATCTGATCACTGAAACAACTGATTGTTTCAATAAAAATATTTTGGTCCCTCTGTTAAAGGTTCTCAACATAATAATAAGTTTCTGGTTTACTGCTTGATATTCTTTCATCTGTTGTATAAACAAGTAGTCAAAGACAAAGCAAACTGTGACATCCTCTCTTGCAAAGATAAATAAAGATCAATCTTTTCTGACATTCTGCTTAATAAAAGAGCAGCAAAGTCAGAGAAAGAAAGCAGACAAAAAATGCTTTAAAAAGTGGTAAGAATTAGGTAACAACTATCTGGAAAGATACATGTTCCTCATGGAAAACAAAAAAAAAATTGGCTGAAACTGACAGCACTAAGTATGAAAGATATCGAAAATATTTATTTTCTTGTGATTTTTAACATGTATTGCCCTAATTTTCACCTCCCTGTTTAGTTGCCTGCTTCTGAACCAAGAACTCCTCTCAGTACTAGCATGGTGAATTAAAGGAAATGAATTCACAGGTGAATCTTCTTAGAAGTGAAAAAGGACTGAAAAAAATTGATTTCTTCCTCAAACAATTTAAAATCAGCTTTTAATTTCGTAGGGTTTGGTATGCATCTTCATAAGTGTATGTTGAAATAGGATTAAAAAAACCCTGCAAATATGAATTGATGAATTGAATACCCGCTCTGAAAAAGTTCTAAAATTTGGGAGAATATGTATGTGTTATTTAAAACTACCCTTTAGTCGTTTTGTGGTTGTCTAATGAGAACTGATTTCATGGATCCAGTTTGACCTTGTGAGAATTAAAATAATGTAGGTAATAACCTTTTATAAAAGCATTGCTCAGTAGATGTTGAAATTAATCCTGTCTGTGCAGCACTCCTCATCCTTCTGGTTTTCTCTCTTAACATTATCTTTCCTCCTGGTGGTAAATTTCTCATTTTCTATGCAGTCTTAGGCCATGTCCCAGTGATGAACTCATTTTAAAAAAGGTAAGCAGTACAACACTGCATAGTTAAAATTATCATCCTTTTGAGGTGATCTAAAGGTTAAGGAATCCTTTAGATTAGAACCTTATTTCTTTAATCAGGTACCGCATTGCATAGTGTGAATTATGCAAAATAATCCCTCATGTGACAAACAATGAAGCATGTGCATAGTTTTTGCAAACCTTGACATTATGTCATGGAACATATCTTGCATGGAATTTCTGTAGAACATAGGAGAGTTAGAGTACAGGAATCCACATGCAGATTCAGTGGCTGTCATAGAATTGTAGAATAGTTTGGATTGGAAGGGACCTTAAGGACCATCTAGTTCCAGCCCCCCTGCCATGGACAGGGATGCCTTCCATTAGAACAGGTTGCTCAAAGCCCCATCCATCCTGGCCTTGAACACAGCCAGGGATGGGGCAGCCACAACTTCTCTGGGCAACCTGTGACAGTGTCTCACCACCCCCACAGTGAAGAATGTTTTCCTAATCTGATCTAAATCTCCCCTATTTCAGCTTCATTCCCCTTTGTCCTGTCACTACATCTTGTAAAACATCTCTCTCCAGATTTCCTGTAGGTCTCCTTTAGGTATTGGAAGGCTGCTATAAGGTCTCCCCAGAGCCTTCTCTTCTCCAGACTGAACAAATCCAACTCTCTCAGCCTGTCACATGTCAGTGCATAATCAAAGCATTGCTCATATGATCTTGGGAGAAGGGTGATGACATCCTACCCATAACAAAAAAGAAAAGAAAATAACTTCTGTCATATCTGGCTTGCCGAAGTTCCCATTGGAATGGTTATTTTAATACTGATTAAATTCCATTGTATAATGGGGCTTTTAAAGCAATGAGTATGCCTAAATTAAAAAAAATATAAATCCAAACCCAACCAAAAGCACTCCCCCAACAAAAACAACAAACAAAATACCCCAAAATTTTTGAATTTTAATAAATAAAGTAGAAAGGGATGAATTCTGATGAATGCTTCTCGTCTCTTTTTGTCAGTCATTGTTGCACTGAGATATTGCATTATTCTTATAGAAAAAGTGCTTCCAATGTCATAAAATTATGATTGGACATCATGATCTTCAAGGTCTTTTCCAACCTAGTTGATTCTATGATTCTATGACAATTCCAAACTGGGAATGTATTTTTGTTAATTTCCAGTTTTAAAGTGAGAAAAGTCTGTTTTTAGAAGTCCATTAAAAAGAAAACCTCATCATATCATGAAAGATACCAGCTTGAACTCGTATGGAAGACCTTCCTAATTCTCGAAGTGGCATAGAATGCCATCAAATTTGGAGGTAAAAAGTAAAATAATGGTAAAAGAAAGTACTACTGACTCTAGATAAATGTGCCAACTTCTTTGAACTGGAATTTAATGCAAATTTATCTTGATTTTGATCTCTGAGTAACATTACACAACAAATAGATGTGCCAAGTATGCTTTCTTTTTTCAATATTAGAAGTAACAGGTTCATATTTTAGCTACGTTTTTCAGCAGAACATAGAATAAGGAATATGTCAAGGAACCTGTACCAAATAAAACTTCAGTTCGTGAAAGACTTAAAATCAGAAGATTGTAGAAGGTCCTTTTCTAAAATTTTATGCTGGGCAATTCAATTACATTATGTGCCTTGCAGTTGCAAATTAGCCCTTTATTGTGGAAGGACTGTGCAAACATGGACTCTCTGTTCACATTTACTACTTACTAGTTAGTGTAGTGCTTAAACCAATAATCAAATTTGTATATGTGCACAATACTATTGAATATATGAATATATATTCCTGAATATATGGAAGACAGATGCAAGTTGTTGCCTTCAATTTGAACCAAATGAAAAACAAAACCCAATTATATATGATCACATATGTTACATGCTTAGCTCAGCATTTCATTCCTTGGTGCCTCAGCCTTGACCAGGAACTTCAAGAGAAAAAAACACCCCTCATTCCTGTGCTTGTCCAGTCCCTAAATGCAGAAAGTTCAGAACAATCAGTGTGATGCATGATGATAAAAAATAGTGCATGATGATAAAAAATAGCTTTATGCCATCTTCCCTCCATTTGCTTCAGGAACAGTAATGAATTAACAGAAAATATATTGTTAATCATGTTTTAAAAGGATTTCAACCAAACAGTATGAGAAGAATATACAGCAAGTCAAGCACATGTAGAAGAAAGAGGGTAGATCTAGATTTCATACACAGTCTACACTTAAAACTCTCATTACTGAAGTAATGATGTCAAGACTATTTAAAAGAGAACTGTTCAAAGGGACAAAGGTGCCTAATGTCAGCTTTCAATAGAAACTGAACAACTCCACTTTCTGACTTTGAGAAATTCTTGCTATGACAAAATATTATGGAGCATTTTTCAAATACATTCTTGAGATGTCTGTCTCTTGCTCTATTAATTTTTATTGATATCTGTATAGTATTTTTAAGCTACTGTAAAATAATTTTAAAATGTCTGATCAATAGAAAATGTCATCTACTACCACAAGAAGCATCTGATTTGAGAGCTTTCCAAACACCATTATTGGTATAAGCAAATCAATAAAAGTAGTATTTACTGTATAAAGTTTATATTATTTCTTCCCTGACAGTGGTTTTAGCTACGGTATTGGGTTAAAATTTCAAAACCTCCTCTGATTTCACTGATGTATTTGTAAATTCTTAACTAAACTAATTACAGATTACAGCAACACAGCTATTTTCAGAATGTGGTCTCATGAGGTGTTACCAGTGTGGAGTGCAAATGAATCATAGAATCATAGAATAGAATCATAGAATAGTTAGGGTTGGAAAGGACCTTAAGATCATCTAGTTCCAACCCCCCTGCCATGAGCAGGGACACCACACACTAAACCATGTCGCCCAAGGCTCTGTCCAGCCTGGCCTTAAACGCCTCCAGGGTTGGAGCATTCACAACTTCCTTGGGCAACCTATTCCAGTGCCTCACCACCCTCACTGTGAAGAACTTCTTCCTTAGATCTAACCTAAAGTTCCCCTGTTTAAGTTTAAAGCCATTACCCCTTGTCCTGCCACTAGAGTCCCTAATGAAGAGTCTCTCCCCAGCATCCTTGTAGGCCCCCTTCACATACTGGAAGGTTGCTATAATGACTTACTCTTTCTTCTTAAGAAGTGAAACGTTGCAGTCCTAATGTTTTCTAGTCAAACTAGGTGGTAGTTTCTCTAGTTTGTTATTACAGGTGTGATCTTAAATAAAGTCAAGCAGTTAATTAGGGAGTCTCTTTACAAGGGTTGTGCAATAGCTAAATAGACCTGCCATGACAAATGGCACACAAGCGTGACTGTGATCAGCTTTCCCAGCAAGGAAGGCATCTGAAAATCTGTTTGATTGCTTGATCTGTTTTTCCAGCTTAAAGCTATGTTTTCTTTTTTTAGCAATTGTATTTTGGAATTATGCAGGGAAAGGAAAGACTTCAGTAGTTAGACACCCACTGAGATTTCCTTTCCCTAGTTAAGTTGAGAGCTCCAAGGATCAAACTGCAGTTTATGCACAAGGTGTGCAGGAGATAAGGGAAGAACAAAAGTCCCTTTGTACAAACATTAGCCACAATTTTGTATCTGTCAAATCCTCTGAAAGCTGAATCATTTACTCCTGCCCAGCATTGCTGCTGAAATGTTTTTGATTATGTTCAGTCTCTGCTGAGAATTTACGGTGATCTGAAGGCATCATTCCCCTTTATATGTTCCTGTGAACTACACTTCGTGTGGTTGGAGGTAATACATTTTTCACATCAGAAAGTTGCACTCTGATGTTTCAGCCAGTTAGTTGGGTTGTCTACCCATTTTCCTCTTAATGAGGACGCTAACGAATAGGCATTTATGACTATTATGTACCCTTGGACTCAACTAAATTTAGTAGTGAATTTTCCTTATATCTTAATGGGAGATAGTTTTAGCTATCCAAATTCAAAGGATACCAGTGTGTCTAATACTGGGGTAAACCAGAATGAAAAATTGAAAGAAAAATTAATATCCTGGGAGAAGTGTTGCAACTTCATACTTTGATTAAGTTCAAAGTTTGCAAGTCAGAGAAAATCCTAGGAGAAGAAGGCTTAAATAAGGTTCTGACTAATCTCCGACAGAAATTGGCACATATTATACCCAGGTCAGTCAGTATTCCCAATAGCAAAAGCATTACTTCAAGTGTCTTACCCAAAGATCGAATACTGTTTATTGGTGACTTTTTATTTGGAAGACACAGAAAAATCTCATGAAGATGAAGTAATATTGTTACCTGTAAGTAGCATTTTTCTTTTCATCTCCATACATCTAAGCATAGCAGCAGTAATGTTTCTATTTTAATGTAAGTGAAGAAGTTATTTACATTTGCCTAGTGTGAACAATAATTGCCTGATAGCCAGTCCATCCCAGGCATGCCTTCTTCAAGTCAGGGATATATAGAAATACTTGATCCTGTCTTCCCTTGCTCAGGGTGAAGACATTTTTTGCCACTGAAGTTCTTTGTGTAGTGTTTGAAAGTGGGAATGCTGAGTTAGGAGTGTAATTTTTTCGGGGACCAGTGTTACTTACAACACCCTTGTTCTGCAACTGGACAGTAAGAAAAGTACCGTAATCTCCGGTGCATTTGTATTTGTGAGAATATTTTTGTATGTACTCGCTGTGTAATGTTGCTTTATAAACGTTGCTTTTCCAAGCTGCCTCTTAAATTACATTACAAATGGATGATCCTGGTTGAAATTGTGATTCCAATATTTATGGTCTTGATAACAAAATAACCTAGCCAATTTCTATGAGACCTGAAAGCCTGAAACTATAAATTAGTCTTAAATAAAACAGTATTATGGAGAAGGCAAAATATGAAAGAAAGTGAGCTTAAAATTGGCGATGAACTTTAATGTTCTTTGGGGACAGCATCTAAAATTCTGTTCTCATGGTAAATTTTTCACTAACTCCCTGGCACAATACTTGTATCATAAAATACTGTTATGGATGACTTTCCTAGACTTCTATCTTTAGAAGATTGCATCTGAAGGAGAACTGTGTTGGTTTTTCTAGTCAAATCTAGAATGAAAAATTCTAATTTACAGATTTTTTTTTTTTATTTTAGAAAATTACTTTTAGCAGTTTGCACAAAATAGTTAAGCTTCCATAAAATCCAGCAAGCAACATTGTCAACCTCTGATCCCCCCTTTAAAGACAGACACTGGTATTGTTATTGGTAATTGGTATTGATAGATGCTATTGATAGATGTTATATACATTCTTTTGCATTAAGCAAACATAAATCCATCCCAACAAAAATAAGACAATGAGTTGCTTAGATCAGACGAAAACAGGCAATGGAAGGAGAAAGTGTAATCTCCCAGCTTGTATTTTCATTATTCATATCGCGTTTTGTGTTAATAATACATTGCAATACAGAACAAGGTAATCCAACTCATAGAGTGCTTTATTATCAAGTATCCTCAAGGCACTTCACAATAACATCAAAAAGGAGACCAAAAGACAATAGCTCAAAGAGAAGCTTAAAGCTTTTGTTTAAAATACAATGAGGTGAGGTCCCATCAACTTGAGAAGAATTTTCTTTAGGGCTATGTCTGTCCCTTTCTCTTTTGGTATGTGTTTGTATTGTTTACTTCACAGAAGTATCAGAAATGGGGGTGAACTAGCCCTTCTAGTGGTAGTCTGCCTGGCAGTGTTTGCACACTTGTGGAAAAGGGAGTTTAGTGGGAATTCCACAGCAGTCTGCTTATTTGGTGTGGAAAGGAGGACTAGGTTATCACTTAGCACACACCATCATAGATATTAGAGTCCAGGGCTGCAATAGACGGTATGTAATTTCATGAGAGGATACAGTTTTAGGGAGCTGCCAATTTCCCTAAATCCAGCAATTTTCTGATAGAGACAAATTACCCACGGGTCAGTGCTCCAGGTCCAACCAGTAGTGTAGCTGAGCATGTATTCCCAATAGGTACCTGCAAAGGCAGGTATGAAATGCACATACACAACACTGGCTACACAGATGAACACAAGCAGAAATACACAGTATCATGCAGAAACAAACAGCCTCCTGTTGTCCTCTCTGGCTGATCAGGATGAAGACCTATTAGTGGGAAGTTCATATGTATTTACCACATGGACCTCTGCAGAAGCTGAGCTTATCCACATGTGTATCCTACTTGCTGGCTAGTCTGCCTTGGCCTTCACTAACAACCAGACACTGGCTTATGTACCCTTGCTAACTTCAGTTGCTGACATGCCAGACACATGGTCCCCAATGACTTGCAGTCCACAATCCTGCTATTGGCACTTAGACCTCCGTGCAAATACATGCACATACAATAGGGACTTCTCTCACCCAGGAAGATAGTAATTGTTTAGTAAGAATACAAGACTGACTGTGTTGAATAGGTGCAGGGCATTGCCAGACAAAGATGCTGACCAGTACCCTGCTTACAAATAACTGGTCCCTCTTATCCGCTTATCCCTCACTTGTCACACTTGTTCCATAATAAGTCACATGCAATCCCAGAATGCTCTTGCCTGCATCCCATAGTGTGTCACATACCCATTGGACTGTGAGGTTCTTCAGAGAGGCTCTCCCATTGGCCCATGGTGCTGGGTTTTCCAGTTGGACCACTGGGGCTGGTAGCTATCCTGGGACAGCTCTGGACGTGCTTGGGCACAGGCTTGTTTCTCTGCCTGTGTTACTGAGGTTTTACCACCAGCCAGTGTGCTTTACTGTATGGGCTGATGCTCTCTTGTGGTAGGCCTCGGTGGTGACAGGGCAGGATGGTATTTGGGTTCCCCACCTCCTATTGTGCCTCTACTGCATTGCACATCTGCCTATGAGCTATTTATCACACAGCCTAACATAAAAGAGCTTGTATTTTAAAGATCTATTATACTTGGCACTGAATAGGAATACAAGAAGACAGGGGAGCAGGTCCAAGGTGCCACCCTATTTCATATGTCTGTATTAGTTCGACACAGCACAAAACTGCAGTCAAAGCTATTTTGCATGTTAGTCCTCCAGGATTAATGATCATGTGTCAGTCTATGCTGCAACTGCTGTCATCAGTGCAGCTCAGTTAAAATATACGAGTCCCATTTAAATTAACTTCAATCTTGCAAAAGTTGCTTGTGATGATTGATAAAGTCATAACTAGTTAACTAATGGTGCTGCTGATCTTGAGTAGTGATGCCACACAGAAAAAACAAGGCAGCTAAAATTATCTTTGAAGATCATGCTGTTTTGTGACATCTCCATGGAGTCAGCTGGGGACAACTTCACTAACAAATACATCCATTTAGCAAAAAATGACATGATTTGTAGGTTACCAAGGGCTTAGACCTCATTTTGCATCACTTGGGGAAGCTAATGTAGAGGCTTTGGCCAACAAGTATCACAGAAAGAAGGTGTCACTGGAATAATTCTAAACATGTTTTCATGAAGCAGAAAGCATGGATAGCTTTTCAATAGACTTAGGTCCAAATTGCCAGTGTAATAAATTCTTTACAGTTAGCCAAAGCACAGTGAGGATATAAACCACATTTTACTAGTCACAGGCATATTTAGTCAAGATACATTTACATGGGTATTGTGGTGATTGAATGAATGAGATCAAATGTATAATCACTTTCTATTTGATTAATACCCACAAGAAGATAAAAGATTTGTTAACCCATATATCAATCTTAATTACTCAATTTTAGCTAGAATATTAAGCTGGGCACTGCATTATATGTCTAATAGATATCTAATGACAAATGTAGAGGCTGACACTGTCATATAGTTTGAACAGGGATGAAATGTCTGAACTGTTCTAGATGTTGTTTCTAAATCAGGATTTCAAATGCCAATGAGATCAACTGAGGGTACACAGCATAAGTGAAGGCAAAATGTACCACTGAATTAGTCAGAATGCACAGACCAGAGAATTTTGCTAGTGCCTTTAGCTAAGAGCCTGTCAGAAATTTTTATTGCAAATTTCCATTCCAGGGCCCCTATTATGTAAATGAAACTCTCTTGGGTAATTTTAAAAATTTGATAGAATCTTTTTGAAAATTTAACTTTCATGAGTACAAAAGTAAAAGAGGTCACTTTGGTGCACATGCAAACTTACTTTACTTCATTATGTTGTCCATGACCAGCAGACAACATTGTGGCCGAGACATGTTTGAAACTTAATGAAAAAGCTGCTTTGATTTACTCTGGGACATAAGGGACAGAGCACATTTCGTCAGTTGAAGCCAAGGGATGAAAGTCAATAACACAGATTTAGATGAGTCATAGTTTCTCTGGCCTTCAATTTTCTCACCTGTAAAATGGAAATAATGGACAGTGGCAAAAGTGCTAGTGTGTGAAGATTTAAACAGTGTTTTTAAAGTTTGTTGCACTGAAAATGGCAAGGATTTCCATTAATGCAGAAGTACTACCAGTGGTGGTGCCCGCTAAGAACTTTGCCTACAGTTAGCAGTATTGTGTTCTCATAGGAGGACTTCCCCATGGAAAAAGTATCTTTCACAAAGCCAGCCATACACCAGTTCAGAGTGGGCTTTTTGGACCTGAATTTATCTACCCATTTACTGGTCCCATGTTACCATTAATGAATTTCAAAACCATCTCCAAAAACAGGGAGCAAGCGATGGAGCCCATGAAGAAACCTCTCAGAAATCTCTCATCAGATATGACCAAGGCATGCTTCACTACGAAACTCATGATATCATTTTGTGTTAATGTACTGTATCACTGGCCTTGGACACTCAGCTTCCAAGGTTTTCTTTTGGTTAGTATATTCAGACAGACCTCTCATAAACTGATAGGAGCTGAATTAGTTGAAGAAAATAACAGTTCTGTGTACAGTTTTGGAAAATATTTCTGGAGAAATATCTTCACATTCATCAAGATTACACAAGGTGGAAATGGGCCAGTCACGAGTCAAAATAAAATGCTTTGATAAGGTAACATTATGAATCAACTGTCACCTTGTTCATGAGATGGATGGGCAGTAGAGAAGGTAAAGAACGAATCCTATTTATCAGGCATATTGCATGGCAATTTCCTCAAATTATACAGGATTTGAGACATGCTCTCAGACACAACTTAAAAATAGGAGGGGGGCGGGGGGAAGGAATAATCAGTTCTGACCATTGCAGGTAATATTCCCAAACTCTAATTAAATCTTTGTTCTCCCCTATCAATCCTTTTCGTAATGTCCAACTAAATGGCTTTCTTTGTAATTACCTCTTATTTTCTAACTTTCATTGCTAATTAAGAAATTTTCCGATAAATTCTGCTTTTATTTTGGGCAAGCTGAATGAAAGGTTTCCTGGAGCCTGCAGGGTGGAAGACATAGTTCTTAGATGAGAAAGAAGCTGATCTGTTGCCTTAGCATCATCACTCACAGAGTAATAATCTCAATAAAGCAAAGGGTTGTGGTGACTCTCTAATACACAGAAATACCCTGGAAGGGACCAATTGAAAACAGATACAGAAAAAGGACATTGAGGACTTTAAAGTAACTTCAGTGAAATTTATGTTCTTGTTACTGGAAATCTTATTTTTCATGAAGATAAAAGTGACTGATACATGGTGCCTAATGAAGAAGATATCATTATTTCCATCTGCATTTGACAAGCTTTCAAAACCACTGCTAGAAAGATGAGATTTCTGAACATCTCTGTGCTCTTAACAGAAAAGCAAAGTTATGTGTGAAATTGAATATTTTAAATTATTATTTAGGTTCCATACTTATTTTTTTTAATGTTATGCTTAAACAGGAGAGTTTTTTATTGAGGAAAAAAACAGTTACTGCTACTCAAAATAGTTATGCCTGCATGCCTCAGTAGGCTTAACTCCGTAGCTAGGTTATTGGAGGATTGAGGGATATTTTAGAAATCCTTTACAGTCAATGCACAAGCCTTGACTATTTATCAGTCTCCGATTTTCAAATTTTACCAGAGTCACCAATCTTCTGAAGGGCAAGAAATGGTCCCTGTCAGCTTCTTTCATGAATTCAGCCAGCTGCTTCTCCTAACTCACACACCTCCTTCTGTTGTGTTCAGGTGGGGTTCTTCCAGTTTTATTTATTTATTTATTTTTTTAATTTACTTTTTATTTTGATTTTGATTTTTTTGTACCACATATGAGTAAGAACCTTTTATTCTCCCAAGCCCTGAGGTTCATGGTTTGGATCAGTCAAAAATGAAAACTTTCTATTATAGCTTCACTGTAGGTGTGTTTTATAACTCAGTGTGCCACAAGTAAAAATTAAACCTTACTCAACTTTAACTTCAGAGCATTATAGAGACATTATATAAATATGAAATTACCCAAATCCCCAAAGCACCCTGTGAAATAAATTAGTGATTTGAAGTTCTCCCATTTAATTTTAAGTATCTTTTGAATTTTGAAGGTACCAGCTGAATGCACTCAGTAATAGCTTTTTGAGCCCTGTTCTTAATTTCTGCGTGTTAGGAAGTTTTCACCACATTTTTATCAATTGTTCCTTTCCTTTAGTTCATCAGTATAATAGAATAATTGAAATAATTCGCCAGCACATAACCAGTTTACATTGCAAGATACTAATGATAATACTTTTGACTTATTAAGTAACCTTTCCTTATCGTAGTCACAGGGCTGCACATACTAGATTTAGAGTCTGTTCCAAGTGACCAGTTATTTCATACTGAGGCCTTAAGCTGCAGGCCTTAATATAAAAAAAATTTACACAGAATTTCTCAGTATAACTCCATTGAAATGATTGTGTAATTCAGTGTAACTACATAAAAATGACAATAGAGCTGCTTACCTAATCATAGAATCATACAGGGTAGTCAGTTTTTCAGTGCAAAATGTAATTGATTCTTAATTATTCTATCTTGGAAGGAAGGCCGCTGCTTATAATTTCGTTACAGTGATGAGAAATGTCTCTGCAAAGGGAAAGAAGCAGTCACATGTACATGCTTATTTTCTGTTTGCTGAAAGTACCACTTTTTGATTTATGTTTTTTCAGGTGAGGTTTGGAGAACAGTACTCTTATTTTGAGTATCAACAGCAGTATCAACACCAGAAAAGGAGTTTCAGGGCTATTGACTTGATGTTTTGTTTGTTTGTTTGTTTGTTTTTCTTTATATGCATTTATTTACTATCGCAGAAGAAATTAGAAGATGAAGCAGTTTTTCAGGAGGAATAACAGTGTGCAATAAAACCAAATAGGTAGCTTTTCTAGCCAGAGCTAAACCTTATCAACTGATACCTTATCAATTACAAAACCACTCAGTGAGCAGAAGCGGGCTACCCTACTTCTGTTAATCAATTCTCTATTTTTCCCTAGCTCCCGAGGCTCCTCCTCTTCTCTCTTTCTAGCAACCTTCTTCTCCCTAGCTCCTATGGGACCCTGCTCCCTCTGCCCTGCAGTCAGGACACACAGGGCAGCATGCCTGTCGGGGATCTTGTGTTATTTGGGTATTGATAGAAGTGGAGAGTTGAGCATAGCAGAGCTGGTCTGGCTGATACTAGATTGGAGCTTCCTACAGAAGGGCAGTTTTCCCATGATCTTTACCACCACTGCCAGGGTGTTTCATTCCATTGACATGGTAAGTGGGAGCCTTTCACTCCAGGGGTACAATAATTCATGGTGGAAGCTGGGTCATGTCTGAGCATACCTTTTATAATGCTTAGAATAGCTCATTTTCTCTGTTGTTGGTCTGCACTTAAAGTAAAAATGTGGCCACACTGCACATCTATTGTTGTCAGAGCCCCGGTAGCACGCTGTGATCGTATAGTGGTTAGTACTCTGCGTTGTGGCCGCAGCAACCTCGGTTCGAATCCGAGTCACAGCATCATCCTGGTGATACCATGGCACATGGGCTCTGCTTTTGCCCCTCTACTCTGCTCTCTCTTGTGAGACCCCACTTGGAGTACTGTGTACAGTTCTGGTATCTGTGACATAAGGAGGACATGGAGCTGTTGGAGCAAGTCCAGAGGAGGCCACGAGGATGATCAGGGGCTGGAGCACCTCCCATATGAAGACAGGCTGAGAAAGTTGAGACTGTTCAGCCTGGAGAAGAGAAGGCTGCATGGAGACCTCATAGCAGCCTTCCAGTATCTGAAGGGGGCCCACAAGGAGGAGAGGGACTCTTCATAGGGACTGTAGTGATAGGACAAGGGGTAATGGGTTTAAACTTAAACAGGGGAAGTTCAGGTTAGATTGTCGTGGTTCAAGCCCAGCCGGCAACTTAGAACCACGCAGCTGCTCGCTCACTCTCCACCTCTTCCTTCCTGCCCCTGCTCCCGGAGGGATGGGGAGGAGAATCAGAGAAATGTAACTCCCACGGGTTGAGATAACAGCACTCCAGTAACTA
>NW_009935235.1:0-4987 GCF_000696875.1 Nestor notabilis | reverse complement strand
TCCACCCGGCGCGAGTTCTCCTGGCTCCTGAAGTATGTCACCGAGAGTCGTGGGGCAAGGGGCACCCGTGCTCCAGCCTGCCGCCTCGCCGCGAGCACCCGTGCGTTTTTCTTCAGGATGCATTGCTAAGGCTTAGGTAGTTACAAATAGCATTGGTACCCATCTGTTCCATGTTTGTCTTTTACTCCACTTCTGGGATCTTAAAGCACTAGTTCCTATGCCAGGCCTGAGGTGACTCACAGACACAAAGTCCCAGGGCCCTAGCTAGACTCCACTTTTGGCAGGCAAATAAAAAGCTGGGTTGTGTTTAATTAGAGGTTTGTCTCTTGAAGCCTGGCTAGGAGAGCAGCTGCAGAGCTTTCGTGAAGTGTGGTCTCTTGGTCATGAGCTGTTTGTTGGGCATACGCTGCCAGAAGGCGCTGGAGCTGTGGCAGGGGCCTGGCTGGGGGAGGTGGGTGTTGTGGTTTCTGAAGGGGTACACAACAAAAACCAGCTCCTTGGCCTTTCTGTGGGCAAGTTCAGGACACACCTCGTGGAGGGTGCTCCTTGAGGAGGAAGAGGAGGAATAGAGGAGGAGGAGATGAGCATGGTGAGCCCTGAGGAAAGTCTGTGGTGAGCTCGCATGTGAGAGTGCAGAAAAGACTCTTTGAAGTGATAACTAGATTTGTGGGGTAGAAATTTGACTCTGCCCCTTGCTGAGGGGAGCAGATCTAAGTGCTCAAAAGCTTCTTCCTGTTATGTAAGGACTTTCCATTTCTAGTTCCATGACACACCTTGTGGTTGCAATGGCTGTGTTGGGAAATGCATTCTGCTGGTGGTTTCTCAGCTCCTTCTTAGGCTGGTGTTTACGGGGCCCTGAATTTCAACACTGTGTTTATTCAGTCTGGCATAATCGGATTCAGTCGACATCTGTAATATCTGCCTATGGTGTTGCAGGTGTGGCAGCAGCCAAGAGCTTCAAAGGATAATGAAGGCTAGTTTTGGAAGAAGAAAAACAGTGGCAGGGCAGAGAACAGCTACTGGAAAGATAGTCCCATGGACTGTAGTTACTGGTCTGGTTCAGAGATGCACAGAATGAAAAAGAAAATCGTAAGAACTATGTTCCTTTGGTGTTTTCAGAGGCTGTGTGTGCAGCATTTGGTAATTGCATGATTTAACCTATGTGGCTAAAGCCAATAAGGCTTCACAATTTGGTTAACCTGTGTTCTGTACTGCTTGGCTTCATGTTTTATGTTGGCAAATCTGAATTCGTCTACTCTCAGAACTGTCTGGCATGCACAGCTGGCTTGACTGTTTTGCACTGTGCTTGCTTACAGATTGATATGTTTCTAGAGAATTTTTGTTGTTGTTGTGCAGGATTTTTGTTTTAGTGGGAAGTCAGGTAGGAAGTGTGTGGAGGAGCACTTTTACCTACAAGCCAGACTGAGAGTTTCAGGAGTTGAGCAAAATCACCAGGACAGATATAAGCAGTATTTAAAGTATCATCAGATAGCATTTATAGGTGTCTTTGTATGAAAAAAAAAATCTAAAGGTTTGAGAAGATTGAGCTAACTCAAACCAGTGGGGTGCCATTCATATGTCTGCCTGTAGGGATGAATTTCACCAGAAGTATGATTCAGCTCAGACACCTGTCCTGTGAGCTCAGAGGCTCCTTTGCAACTCAAGACAGAATGTGAACCACCAGATGGATGGGCAGTGGGAATGGTAGGTAAACTTCGTGTATCAGCTTGAGCCCAAGTGGGGGAGGCAATTCAAAAGCAGTGTTTGCGTACTTTCTTCTCCCTTGCCAAAATATCCTTGTTACATCAGACCTCTTCTAGGTTTTACACAACTAAACCATGCAGTAAATAATAAGAAGACTCCCCTGGGATGAAATTCCATGTTTTATTTTCAAGTGGAGCTAAAGAGTCACAAGCTCGGATGATTACCTTTCTATTGGATTAAAATGCAGATGAATAGCAAGGTAGAGTTTCCTCTTCTTGCATAATGCTTTTACCATGGAGTTGTGAGTTGTACTGACAGAACATGTTAGGCACGCAGCTGAAGTGGTGTGTCCTCACCCGCTTTTTTTCTAACAGTTGCGTATTGTCCTTTGTTTTTTTGTGTATCTTTTTGCTTTTTAATGATTTTCCTCCTCCTCTTCCAGGTAAGCGTTTTTTTCATTCAGTTTGTAATACTACTGTTACATGCTGTGATGAAAATCCGTTGCCATATAAAGTTTAGTTTGTTTTTAAATGCACTGCACAATTCTCAGCTCTATGTGGTATTGTTTTGGCCTTACACAGGCACTAAAAGGGATCATTCAAATTCAGTTCTTCTTTCAGACTTTTTTTTTTGCATTCTTTATATGAAACAAATTGAATTTCTTTTTTAAGATGAAGCATTTTACAATGGTTCTTTAGAAACCAAATAAGTACTGATTATGTTTATCACTGGAGAATTAGAAGTGAATCTGTTTCATGTTACTGCAAAAGAAAAATAAACCCCTTTCCTTCAAGTTTATTTATCAAGTTATTTTATGTGTTTAACATGGTCTTATCATGAAAATACAAGCAGGTGGCACTGACTCTTGCTTAAATCTAATACTATATAGTGAAGTTTAGATTTTTAGAAAAGTGCTCTCTTTAAGTACTCCTGAAGAAGAGTGCAGTTACTCTGTGAACAAATTACAGAGCCTACATGGCCATTGCTTTGAACCTTTTTGGTATCAACTTTCATCAAATAAGGCAGTCTGTGTATTGTGCACACTGTCTGTCTGGTTTCTAGAGTTTTTAAGCAAACCACTGAAGAACGAAGAACCAGAAACTTGTAGACAATTTTAAGACTAGCTAACTGAAGAGTGTTAGGAAGCAGGAAGCTGCCTGTGCTGGCGGGTGTAGAAGGCACAACAACCAGGTCTTATGTGCTAGTCAGCTGTCCCCTTGCTGGTCAGGAAGAGCAGTCTGCCTGCCCCTTCCCCTGTTCTTCTGAACAGGGAAGTAGGCTGGAGGTTTGTGTTATGATCAGAACAACAGGTTCGTTTTATAGTCCTGCCCCAGCTGTGGTGATGAAACTCAGGGCTGCCTGACAGGTACCTCTGCGCAGCACCAGTAACACAAGTTGCATACCTCATTTCTTTTGCCTTTTCCTGGCCCTCATTTTTGCTGTCCTTACACCACTGTTTCTCCACCCCAATCTCCTCCCAAATAGTCAACCAGTCCCTAATTACTTATTCCCCATTCATCCCAGTTTTGTAGGACATTTGAGTTACTTACATAATCTCAGCCTGATATGGTATTACTGATATGGTTACCTAGGTGCTGTTGCATGACTTAGCTCACTAAAAGGTCCATAGTAGTCCCTTCCAGTCATCTCTGATGTCTGTTAATTTCTCCTGTAAGTGGCCCTTAAGCACCTGTGGGATCCAGCCACCCTCACAGCACTGTCTGTAACTTTTGTCACCATCTTGCAGTGCTATTTATAATTCCTAGTGATATTTTTTCATGTCATGTCCAGTAGCTTTCTACATCTTGCTCAATTAACTGAATCTCATGCCGAAACCTAGTCAGGGGCCTGTCATTTGCTTGCAACCCTAACTGAGCATAGCTGATAGAAACTCAGAATTTTATAACTAATATATTTAAAATATGATCTGAATTCAATAAATGAATATTTTCTTTTAACTGAGCACTATGCATTTTTCCATTACATAATGAAAGTACGTATCAGCGAAGAGGGGAACATTGGCAGGTAGCATCACAACAAGCTGAGAAGACTGTACTGTAGGAATCAGTTAAGGAGAAGGGAGATAGCTTAAGGGATTTTCCTTCTATGTAGCAAGAAGAACTTAGGGGTTCCACATTTTTAAATGCCAAATTACACAGGCAGTTGGGCTTTGCTAGATTTTTTCCATCTGAAGGATATGTGTGAATCTTTCTTTCTTGCAAGTGGGAGTGTTTTAAGTTTGGATTTAGGTTTTGGGATGTGGTGTCAGACATCACAGAGCAACATGGGCGAAGGGAAAGATGTTTAATTTCCTTCTCACTAAAGAGATTTCTGTGTGATCAACAGTGTTTAGTGTTATGCGTAGACCTTTTTGAAAATTGCAAGGGGATCATAGAATCATAGAACAGTTAGGGTTGGAAAGGACCTTAAGATCATTTAGTTCCAACCCCCCTGCCATGGGCAGGGACACCTCACACTAGACCATGTCACCCAAGACTCCGTCCAGCCTGGCCTTGAACACTGCCAAGGATGGAGCATTTATAACTTCTTTGGGCAACCCATTCCTGTGCCTCACCATCCTCACAGTAAAGAACTTCTTCCTTATATCTAACCTAAACTTCCCCTGTTGAAGTTTAAACCCATTACCCCTTGTCCTATCATTACAGTCCCTGATGAAGAGAAAAAATACAAAGAAAAATCAACCTTATTTTTTCTCTTCCCAATAAAGTCTTGGTCAGGTGCCTTCCTCTGTGAGACAGAGCAGGGTAAATTGAGAGGTTCAACACTGGTTTGGCACACAATTTCTGAGCTAAAGTTATAAACTACTAAGTTAGGTTATAAAGCTGAATTTGGTCTTTAGCAAGATGGAAAGCTTTTTTTAATAAGTTCAGGAGAAACCTCAAAATAATTGTTAGTTTATCCAATAGTAAGAGGTGGATGAGTAAAGCCAAAAAAAAAAAAAAAGCATGCGTTTAGGTAAAAGGCAAAAAAGTGTGCACCTGTATGTACTGAAAACTTGACTTTGGAAGAAGTTTCCATCTCCATTTGACTTGCAGCTACTTGGAACCCATATCATTGATTTCTTTGTAATTTTTGTATTGTACTAAACTATGTCTTGTCTTTGTCTTGTACTTTGCATTGTACTAAACAATGACTTAGACTGTGTATTTGCATCCATGCCAGTGCCTTAACACTGGATAAGCATTTAACACACTTAAGATTCCAGCTCGTTATTCTAAAGAGGTTTTCTTGTCTGTTCATAGAATCATAGAATAGTTAGGGT
>NW_009935234.1:17902-18234 GCF_000696875.1 Nestor notabilis | reverse complement strand
CTCTGTTGACACGGTGAGGCTGTCGTGTCCGTCCCGCAGTCACGCTCCTGGGAACCCTTTTGCGAAAGAAAGTAGTGTTTACGTTGCCTTTTCCTATCTGAGCTTATCTTGGGGACTGCGGGTCGGCATGTGAGGTAAAGATGGGATTTCTGCTGCTACATTAGACCACAGGACCTTGCTGCCCTAAACTTTCGGTAGCGTTTTCTGCATCAAACAACGTTTACGTATTTGAACAGTTTCTGTGTGAATTTCAATATTCGGTGTTGAAAATGGGTGACACAAGGCGCGGGGGCAGCTCAGACAGAGGTGATGGTCAGTGCGAGCCTTGTGGC
>NW_009935234.1:5951-17873 GCF_000696875.1 Nestor notabilis | reverse complement strand
TTGCAGTGCGGCAGGGCTGCTTGAGCCATGGGAGTAGAAATTCATCATCCAACAGCTCATTCCTAAGGGATATGAAACACATTTCCAGCAGCTCATTTTCCAGAAGATGCTACTTTACAGTCACTTTCATGACGGATTCATTGAGGTCCAAGAAGGTCAGATAACATACCCAAATCCAGCAGAAAAAGCACTTCTGCCTGAGGTATATGCCAAACTTTCATAATCTGCCTCAAAACATTCTGGAAAATCATGCTTAGTGTCTGAACTGTTGTCTTGCATCGCAGAAGTAATAAGCAGATTGGAAAGCATTATTTCAGCTGTTACTTTATATGTGCCCACAGTAAGCTCATGAGCAGCATTTCTCTGTGGGGGGGGAAAAAATCAGGTATTAAAAACTCAAAGATCCAGAGTTTACTTTTTCTTCGGGAGTAACACACAGCAGTGTTAGCAACAGAACAAATCCTGGCTGCCCCCTTGGTACTTATGTTGCCTATGTAGTAGATACAGGCAACAGAGGAAAGATACAGTAAATTCTTGGGGCAGAAACTAAGTTTTCACAATGTTTAGTAATCTCTGTTACGCTAAACAAACAAGCAATATCTGCAGGAGCGCAGCAAGACATTTAAACTTTACTCGACTGAGCTGTTAGAGGTACAGAAGTCTGTTGTGCAGGCAAATGTCCAGTCAGCAACAGATGATGGCTGTATAGTGGCATATAGGAAATGAATCTGCAGTCTCAAACTATTTCCCACAGGAAGTGTGATTGTATCAGATAACATCTCGTTCTCGTAATTCTTAGAAGGAAACTGTTACTGAAGAGGCAAAGACCAATCCTTTTACTACTATGGATGATCCTGCTGTTCTAGATGAGACCTACAGATAGATAGAAAAGTTTGCTTTGCTGCTTGATGAGATATAGGAGATAGTCTCTGAAGACATCAATAACCTTGATAGTTTTCAGAATGATGTGTATTTAAACATGTCTTATAAAACTGAAGTCTGTCTAGGTTTGCTGTCCTTGTAGTTGTTTTTGTTCAAGATTGGGCACTCTGCTTTGCTGACAGATAAACTGAGAGCATGTTGGACCAACAGACTGCAGGCTCTTGGGAGACCCAGAAGACTTTTTGCCAAACGGCCCTTTAAGTAAGCAAGTAATGGAGAAAATGAGTGGCTTAGATAGGTAAAGGTGTGGTTCACAGGACTGGAAATAGGTCCTACATATCCCCCAAATTAGCTAGATTTTCTTCAATTGCCTATTTAGACATATTACATTTCCCTAATAACCTTGTTTTTCCTGTATCTTTAAACAGTTTTAGGTCCAAGACTAATCCTTCAAGGTTTAAGACACTGGTGAAGAACACTGGAAGGTGGGCATGCATTCTGGACCAAAGCCAAATAACAATATGCTGAAATGAAATATATGCTTTATATAAAGGTCTGATCTTTGTAAATAAGTTACCCTTTGCGGGGAGGAGGTGGAAGACAACACAATAGAAGAAAGACTCCAGCAGTGGACAGTCAAGATAAGAATCCTAAGGGTGTGTTTTCAAGCTTATCTGTAATGGTGACTTCCTCTGCAACATCAGGAAGGCACTTGAATACAGAAAGGTGTCCTGAGGTCTATCTAGTACATCACTTTACCAGGTGTGCAAACCTGAGGTCAATGCTCTACTCTCCATTATAAGAGGGGGAAATACGATTGGGAAATTACTGCACACCAAAACAGTTTTGCTGTGACTGAGGGAAGAAAAAGTAATGCATGGAAACATGGGGAGAGGAAGAAGGGAAGCAGAAAAGAAATAGAAAGGTTTCAAAGTGAGACAGAAACCTGAAGCTTCCTCCTGCATTCTACCCAACAGGCTAAAAGAATAGTGTCATAATGGTGGAAAAGGTACTGAAATTACTACCAAGACCTGAATGTTCTCCCAGATCTATCATTGTCACACACATTTAAACCAAAAACTTTTAAACAACAATTTTCCCATAATGACAAAAACTAATGGACAAAAGGATTTCAAGTTAGAATTGCTGTAGACATCAAGTTTTATGAGCACATTCTGAAGCAAAATTAGGGTTCGTTCAGAAAAATGTTTCCCCTTATAACGGGGAAAAAAAAAAACAAAACAAGAAAATAAATCTTTGTAAATTTGTAAAATACTTCCTAGCAGATTTTTTTTTTTTTTTTTAGATTTCTGTCATCACTTTTAGATCAAATTGCATGGATTAAAAATATTGTTAGGACTGAAAGCAAGATGACTTAGTAACTGAATTTGAAGCCAAGAAAAGCAAGCTTATCCAGTTCTTTTTCTGCATTCAGAGTATTTGTAGGGGTAAGAATTATATGATGCACCTCTGCTATGTGCTTTTTCAAGAAATCACAAAACTGTATATGATGACAGCATGTAAAGGTTCTTTTTCTTGTTAATATAAATTCTGAATTGGTAGAAGATGTGGTCACTAGGATATTACACTTGATTTATTTGAGCTTTCTTGGAAGAGTATATCCATCAGTAACGCAGAGTTGAAAAACAAGCTGAAAAAATCAGCTTACTTTATATCAAATTAGTATTACCTTATCTTTCTTTCTTAGCATCATTTCTCTTGCACTGCTTTTTGGCACCATGGTAAATAAACATCCTTCCCTGTGTTAGTTTTGTACATTATTTTCTTGATGTGGGTTGACTTTGACTCTGATTTGGATGGAGCAGAATTAGGCTGCCTGCCTAAGAGCAGTAGCAGTGGCTCACAGGTTCATGTACGGGATGACAACAGATCTCTGGGAAGAAGTAGTTTGAACTGGTGCGTTCACACACAGTGGAGTCACTTTCCATGTCCTCGTGCTGCACCAGAGCCTTGGAAGACTTTCTCCAGTTCCTCATCTGCAGTCTTGTTTGAAGCTTACGATTTGGAGCAAACTGAATTCCCCATCTTCTCAGGCAATTTGCTTTAAAAGCTGCTCTCTGGCTCCATCTTCTGTTGTGTTGGTTGCTTGGTTTTGGGATTTTATTTATTTGCTTATTTATTTATTTAGGCATAGCAAGGTAAGATTCTTCTGAGTTTTGCAAAGTAAAAAGTAGGTAATCGCGTCCTGAGTGACTGTTCAGACAAGCAGGAGAGAACCCCCACCTGCAGGTGAAAAGAGTGGCCCAGAGATGAGCTAGCTGGATGATCCCCAGCTCTGCTCTCAGCCCTGTGTTTAGATATTCCTGTCTGCGAAGTTGTTACTTCTGGTACAAGAGGAGGAGAAATGCTTTGGCCAGGAAGCACAGCAATATGTACTGTTGTGGCGTAATTGTAACTTTTCTGCAAAATGGTGATCATTATATGATCTGGCAACACAGTGACATCTCTCAACCTTTTAGCTTCAACTGGCAAGCACTGGGGGCACTGAGTAAGACAACTTAATAAATAGGTTGGCCTCTTTACGGATTCTAAGAAATGCAGTCCTTTTATAAAATGCTCAACAATAATAAATAATATTAACAATCCCAAGAATCATAGAATAGTTAGGGTTGGAAAGGACCTTAAGATCATCTAGTTCCAACCCCCCTGCCATGGGCAGGGACACCACACACTAAACTATGTCGCCCAAGGCTCTGTCCAGCCTGGCCTTGAACAGGCCTTTATTAAAGAAAAACTAGTTTATGGTGATTAAATCTTAGGCCTAAACTATTCAACACATGCCCCTTGAGCCATTAAATAATCTGATTCCAGTTGCTCTTACTCTGCAAGCAAGGAACTAGTGTGGGAGCAAAACTGCACTTTGACTGATTCAGTGCTTAAATTTAAAACTCCTCTGTTGACAGTAAGCCAGATTTCAGCTTCAGAGGCCTCTTCCTCAGTCACCCATGCAAACCCAAAGAATTTGTATACACAAAAGACAATCACATGAAAAAGGTAAAACCACTTGGCAACAAGTAGAGTTGCTTCTCAACAGCCATCAAATGTGGAGTACTTTGTTCTCTCCCTTTCTATTCTTCCTGCCTGTTTGTAAACAAAATATTTCCCAGCTTTGCAGTATATGGGGTTTACAATTTCTTCAAACCTTACACGTCTATGCACTTCTTCTCCAGTTTTGTCTGCAGTGATAGCCTTCATAAGATAGCTACTGAAAAATATTTTTAATTTCAGATGCTACATCATTCTTGGAAGCATGTGGGAAACAAATATAGATGAGCTCTTTATATAGAAAGGCAAACTTCACAGAGCACCAAAATGTTCTGTGGAAAATTCGCTTGTCCATCTTGCTTAAAAATACAAAACTTGTTATAAAAATGCACCCTCAAATTTAGACATTGCTCATTATTTTGCTCCAGGTATTTATAGGTCACACAATGAATAGCACATCATATCGTGTTTCTATTGATAAGTCTATATGCTCATTCTGACAGTTTTATATTTCATTAGTTTTGGTTTATGTGGGCACTCAGAAAATGAGGACATATCAGAAACAGATCTTGAATTTGCTGTAGGTCAAAACTGTGGAGAAAAAGATTAGCTTCAAAAAATATGCATGTCAGGATCACTGTGCAGCATCTTATTGAGAGGGAATACACTCATTTTTAGCTTCCATGCAAGTGCTGTTGGCTTTGTAACTGACTGTGAACATGTGAGAACAAAAAAAGTGATGCTGTGTCAGTGTGTGGGCTGCAAATGAGAACTCCTGGCTCATACATTTTGCCCCATAAGCAGTTCTAGCATTGTATGCAGTCTTATTGCTGTTTCCTTTGTCCTCATTGATTCTGCTATACTATTACTCACATTTTGGGCTCCTAAGTTGCTGTAAAAAATCCTCCATAAGTTAATTCACTGTCTTTTTGGTGGAACTTTCTGACCACTAATTCTTCTAAGCTCGTTATTCTTGCATTTCTCTAGGCCTCAGGACGTCAGAACTTTGGGTTGTTCTTGTTTTGTTTTTTTTCCTAAACCTTCCTTCCCTCTACGATATTGAAAAATCATGGAGTGTCATGAATAAATACATTTTCTACTTGGAAACACGCTTTAAAGGTTTCCTTTTCTTTCATCTGAAGTGTACAATTAACAACAGGGAATATCATGGAACATTTTCTTTCAACAACTTTTCTCTTTCTGCTACTTTTTTTTTTTTCCTCCCCTTTACTATGCATGGGTCTACAGTGGATGTTGTTAGGTGAACAAAATGCTTTCAACCATCTGAAACTTCATGAGGTTCAACAAGGCCAACTGCAAGGTCCTGCAGCCAGGCTGGAGCAACCCCCATATCAATATAGATTGGGGGATGAATGGATTGAGAGCAGTCCTATGGAGAAGGTCTTGGGGATAGTGGTGGACAAAAAATTGGACATGAGCTGGTGGTGTGCACTTGCAGTCCAGAAAGCCACCCTGTGCTGCATCCAAAGCAGCAGGTCAAGGGAGGTGATTCTGCCCCTCTGCTCTGGTGAGACCCCACCTGCAGTACTGCATCCAGCACTGGGGCCCCCAACACAAGAGGGATGTGGCCCTGCTCCAGCAAGTCCAGAGGAGGGTCACAAAAATGATCAGAGGGCTGGAGCATCTCTGGTATGGAGACACACTGAGAGAGCTGGGCTTGTTCAGCCTGGAGAAGAGAAGGCTCCAGGGTGACCTTATTGCAGCTTTCTAGTACCTAAACAGGGCCTACAAGAAAAACAGAGAGAGACCTTTTACCAAGGACTGTAGTGACAGGAAAAATGGCAACAGTTTTAAACTGGAAAAGGGTAGTTTTCGATTGGACTTGAGAAGAAATGTTTTTTACAAGGAGGGTGGTGAGGCCCTGGCACAGGTTTCCCAGAGAAGCCCCATCCCTGTCAGTGTTCAAGTGCAGGTTGGAGGGGCCTTTGAGCAACCTGGTCTGTTGGAAGGTGTCCCTGCCTGTGGCAGGGGAGTTGGAACTGGGGGATCTTTAAAGGACCCTTCCAACCCAAACCATTCTGTGATTGTATGATCTGAGCACATAAAACAAAACCCCCCTATTTTTAAACTATTAAATACTGGTTTTTGCTTGCTAATGTTGAAAGTATTGAATGAAGGAATATTTTAAATACTTTATGAAAAAAAAAAAAGTCTGATACAATTTATGGCCAAAAAGATACTAACAGTGTTATTGCTAATAAAGCTCTAGCATTATTTTAATATGCATTTTTCTATAGAAAATTTTTTGAGATGGACAGTTTTCTTTAAGTCAAGACATTTTATAGTCTTGACTTACCTCTTACTTCAACTACATGAAAAGCTTCATATTGTACAAAACAAGCATCTGAGTCTTTAAAAAAATACCCCCACTGAAGCTGTCATTTTTGTTGACTCAAACCTATGACAAAAGATTGCTTTAAAAGCTAGTGGTTCCTGATGCAGGGTGGCAGAACTCATCCTTTCTGTGGGAAATGATTCCTGCAAGAAAGTCCCGAGAAGCAGCTTGAGAGCAAAATTGCAGAAGTTTCAGTGTATACAGGGACTTATGACTCAGTACCACAGGGCTGTTTGTGGAGTCAAAAAGAATCCCAGATTGTCTGATCAAACTTTTTCATGTCTTATTCTGTGCAAATGTTATGAGTCATGTTCACTTCAGCAGGTAAGTCACCATTTCTGGCCATCACTGCAGGAAGGGGTTCCTCAGCCTGTGAGTGTGTATATGCATCCCAGTGATGCCACATTTAGATGGGCACTATTGTGGATGGTGGTGTGGAGCATTTGGTTCCCTGATTACCTCATGGCCATTCCTGATAAGCACCATTTTTATTCTACATAGATGAACAGCCAGAATGTCTGATTGCTTTGAACATCTTGCTCAGTAGTGGGCCCATATGTCTACAGTCAGAATCTACATAGTGCCCTTTGATTTTGAAGGGATAACTCTAACTGAGTCAGGTTTAGCTGCTTTGGAGAGATATCCTTTGGGACAAAAGTGGGTGTGGAAGCCCTGGCCCACTCCAGGAGAGCCACCAAATGAGAAAATTCCTGAAAGTGTAATACTCTTTATATGTAAAATAGTAAATGCTCTAAAGACAAGAGGCCATGCATGTTTGCAGGGGAAAACCAATTATTCTGTCATGTCTTCACCTTTAACACGGTGACCTCCTTGTGTCAAACTATCATCTGACAAGACAGTAGAAGTACCTCTGCAAAGACTGTGGATCTGGCAAATGTACATCTTGTACCTCTGAAAGTGGATGAGGAAGCTCCAAAGGGGATGACAAAGAAAACCCTCCAGTCAGCCTGTCTGGGACTGACTGAAGGGGAAAAAAAGAAGAAAGTCTGGCATTCTCAGTAGTTTTGATTAGCCCCTGATATTCAAGCTAACTGGCCCCAGAATAGCGTCTGTATTGTATGCTTAATGCAAGCACAGGACAATTTTCAAACAGACTTTCTCCATCAGGTATCAGTGTCAAAAATAAAGGTGCTCAAAAGGCTCCATCTGAGGCCAAGTGATGCTCCCAAAGTTAAAAGAACTTGTTTGGTGTGGTGGATCAGTCTGCAGTAATAGGATGGAACCAGGGCAATAGTTACCTTTCACTGAACCACGACAAGAAATACTGTAAGAACTGGCCATGTTAGTGTTCCCAAAGTGTTCAAGTGAGAAAACAGATAGCAATTAAGAATGTAAAGACCCTCAAATTGTAATGAATGAGTGGTAGAAACAGGTCTGTCCATCTGAAAAGCCACATGAATAGGTATGCACGTACTTAAACACATTAAAAAACCCAACACCACAAAACCAAACTGAAAAAAGAAACCTTTCCCTAAGGCTAGAGAGCCTAAGGCCAAAACTGTAGCAAGAAATTTTGGAACCTGCCACAGGGTGAGTCCAGCTCTATTAGCTCATTAAACAGACCAGAGGTTGTTCTTTGGGTTCTGAAGCCAGAGTGTCCCAGCTTGCATCACAGAACTACATTTTCTTCTTCCCCCGAAGAGTAAAATTGCTTTTGGGGAAATAAATGGTCCCTGCTCCATCCTGTCCTTCAAGCCATGTCCAGGTACCCTCTGAGAGGTTGCTAAGAGTCATGTTCCAAAACTGCCAGGTAATGTGCTGACAATTCAATTTTAAGAGCTCTGGTTAGCAGTGCCCGAGTCCTGGCCTCTGAATCATGTGAGTGTGGATCCAGCTGATGAAGCTTTCTTCAGGATTTTGGTCCCCTCCAATCCAGCAGTGTGACCACAATGACCCTTCAACTGTAGGAGCAGGCACCAACAAGACATAGAATCATAGACATCACAGAATGGACATATAGCAAACTTCTTGGCATTCAAGAGATAGGAGCTGCCAGGAACCTGACTGCTACAGGAGCACTTGTGTCAGGCAATCCAGTTTCTCTCCTTCACAGTGGCACACAGCGAAGTGTGAGCCATCCTCTCAAGCACTTCACTGTCCACATTTATGTTCTACAGACTTTGCATCTGTCTTGCAGAGTTCTTCCATAGGGATGGCTGACTGGGCCTGTATCAATCAGCATTCAATCAGTGGGACTCTGTCCCACTGCGAGAGGAATGCCAGATGCTAGGGACTCTCTTACCTCCTCTTTGATACAATCCTGCCCAATAATTTTCCTCCCCCAAGTGCTGATAACTGAAAAGACAGGGAAAAAAAATGAAGGAGAGAAACTAGAACAACTATCCTATACAGGGATGGGCTCGAGCCTGATCTGAATGGGAAGGAGGAAAGAGGGAATGCTTGTGCAGCTGCAGCATGATTTCACACTGTGAACAAACACATCACTGCTCACTGCTAATGATCTGGCTCCAGTGCCTCCAAATCCTCTTGTAAGACTACATTTGCCATATGTGTAAAAGTGGCAGTCAAAGAGGCTTTGCTACCATGGACTTTTCTAGGCATCTACCCTTTCCTCAGCTTGAAGGCTGGCAGTGTCCTGACTCGTATTTAGGGTGTTAATTTTTATTTTAAATTGTATTTTGATTAATGTCAGGAGGTTTTATTCATGTCCTTTGGTTTTGGCCAGAAAAATATGGAACTACATGTATTTACGTATGCACACATTCACGTGCATAAAGATTCAAATGAGAATGAGGGAGAAATACCACTTGTGACTAGTCATAACAATTCTGAAGGGAATGTTTATCCACATTTTATGGTTTTGTTTTTTAATAAGAGGTGACATGCTGCCCTAGTGCTGATTTCTAGCAGAAGAGATTAAAAATTCTTGGACCATCAGTAGCAAGAAACCTCAGGACTGTACTTACAGAGGTCATTAACTGTCCAGACATCTGTTGGGTAACAAATTCTGCTAAACATAGATCATGAAACAGTTCTTGAATTATGCAGAGGATAATTTCACAATCCAGAAAACAGAGAATTCAAGCAGAGAAAAAGCCATGTAAGACCTTCTATTGCCAGTTGGGGAGGAATTCAGTACGATGTCAGAATTACAGGAAAGGTTGGTGCTAGTGGCAGTGGTTTGCTGGACTGCTGCCAGTGCAATAAGGAACAGATTTATACAGTGGTCACTATTACAGTTACATACTCCACAGAGTAACTGACATTATAGCAAAACTGGTTGTATTAATTAGAGGCACACAGTGACAAAAGTGTCCAGATAACTAGGCAAAAGTAAAAACTCCAAATGTCTCAGTGAAAACTACTGTGAAGCGTGTTAGCACAGGAGTAATTGATTTCAGTATAAAAAAGGGAGTTAGGAAATAATGAGCGGATGCAGCAATGGAAAAATCTGTGGTATGGTGAAAACAGGCTAGATTATTCCAAACGTTGTATAAATTAAAGCACAACAGACCCTAATTCCCCTTGAAAAAGGCATACTCTCCTATTTTGTATAAGTTAACTGTAGTAGCCAGTTGGTAGAGGACCACAAGTGTGTCCAATTATGCTGCACTGGACTATAATTGGGTTAAAGGGCTGTTACTTACCTCTGAAATGAGAGCTGAAGTGGTATCTGTCAACCTTTGGAATCAGAAGCTGCTCTGGATTCAGGAGTTACTTATTAGCTGCTGCAGAAGTCAAGCACACAGCACAACCAATCATCTAAAGCACCAAGAGTGAAAACACTTGTCAGGGCAAATGAGTAGTTCTGGCTTCTTTCCCTGGGCCAGCTGAGGAGAGCAATACTGAATAGCTAAGTAGAAAGAAAAGGAATTGTAGAAGAAAAAACCCATATTGCAACTTTTTTTCTGAAGGAAAATATAAGATAAAGAGGACCTGAAATGGGAGATGTGAAGAAAAATAACTGATCAAGGAAATTAAAATACAAACCTTCCCCCCCCAATACCCTGAAAGTAAATGGAATGGATATAATAGTTAAAAGCCTGATTTTTTTACTTCTTTGAAGTGTTAAGTTTCACTTTCCTACAAGACGCCAGTTATATAAATCACTGTTAGCTCTGTATTCACAACTCACGTAAACCAGCCAACATGAATGCATATAACAGTGTCAAGGCCCTAGGAAAAGAGAAATAACAGAAAATAGAAATACCTTAAAAGAGGAATGGAGCAGGAGAATCTCAGAGAAAATGTTACATTCATCATGCAACTAGTGTACACAACATACTTTGGCAAACCTAGAGAAGTGTAAACTTAGTGTCAGCCTGAATTATGGGAAAGGTTTCTTGGACTTTTTATTTTGGACCCATGTTTGGAAAATAACCATAAACTGTATATTGCCTTAAAAATGGCTTACCAACAGGAAAATATTAGAACTGATCCAGAAACATTTGAGGCTTTCCAATCGCAACATCATGAAATTCAAAGCCATCTCCAACAACAAAAGAACTCATCACTGACCTAAATAGCACTGCTTGGAGAAGGCTGCTGTTATGAGAAAAGATTACACTTGTAACTTGAGGTTCATTATAAGCTGATTTCAAGTCAGTTCTCAGGTTTTCCTAATGAGAAATGCTTTTTGTAATCTCAACTCAGTAAGAATTATTCTTCTGTGCTTTTCAAAGCCATGTTTTAAGTGTCCCTCCTTCCCATTTCAGGTATTTCTAAAACAAGACACTATTCTGCATGGTGGTGCAAGACAGATTTGCCCACCGTGGCATCCATTCAAGTTTTCCGTAACAAACAAGGCCTTATATCAAGTCTTCAGTGTGTGCACAAAAGTAGAAAAAACCCAATTTCCCTTCATTTTAACTGTATCTTTTGAGTAACATGCTTAGCAAACAGAACCAAACACCTTGCAAAGGTGCTTGAGATCAGGGAACACAAATGAACAGATTTCTTCCCTGGATTAAAGAGGCCTTATCAGGTTTCTTTTATTCTAGAAGACCAATATCTGTGCTTTATAGATGGCTTTTGTAGAGATTTCCAGTTAGCTACTAGTTGAAATCTGATAAGTTTTCATTAACTGCTAAGTGGCAAAAGACAGAGCAACTGGTCTATATTCCATTTGACACCAGTCATGCCAGCTGCTTTGCAGAGAGCAACCAAGTGCATCTTTCTTTCAGAGTGTAGTTTGATTTGGGACAAAACATGACAATAATAAACTTCTGCAGCATGGCAATATTTTAAAGAAAGAGCTCCCAGCTCTCAAATACCACATGCAGGTGTGATACCTCAGTGGGAAGCAATTTAGGGATGAACGAATAATTCTGTCCTCTTGTTTACCAAGACTATACCTATTACATTGGCCGTTAAAAAAGAAAAGGAAAGAAAAATACACCTCCCTGTTTTGCCTCCCTGGGAAGTGCTTGTAGGCTGTCTTTTAGCTCTAACTGCTTTATACTCCAAGCTGACTGTAACTGGAATTGGTGTCCCTTAGCTGCTTGATTAGTTAGATAAATTCTGCACGCCTGTCTCTGGGATCCATGGTAATGGAGTTACGTTGCTATGCTGTGAAATGTGCGGGAGGGTCCAGTGCTTCGGGAAGGATATGATTTCTGGGGCTACTGCAACTTCATAGTGTGGGCAAGAAGGAATGCTTGGAGGAATGAACAAAAGCAATCACTGGAACAGCGACA
>NW_009935234.1:0-5920 GCF_000696875.1 Nestor notabilis | reverse complement strand
AGGAACTGGCCAGGAAAGCTTCCCTGGGAGGGATGTAACAACTATCTGATATATTGTTTAAAAGCGGTGTTGCAGGGGAAGAATATCCTGGTTCTTTTCTTGTCATCCTGAGGAAAGCCTGCATGGCAACATTATGGTAAAGGTGTTTGAGTGGAGGGCTGCATGAACTCCCTACCACACGAGGGAGGTTTTAACCAGGGCCACAAGAAGAGAAAGCTAAACAAAGCCAGGGTGTACTGCTACAAATGATCTCTCTCAAACTATAGGTATAACTATAAAGCCAGGTTGGACGGGGCATTGAGCAACCCATTCTAGTGGAAGGTGTCCCTGTCCATGGCAGGAGGTTGAAACTAGCTGATCTTTAAGGTCCCTTCCAGACCAAACTGTTCTGTGATTATCTCTGGCCATCCTGACAAGAGAGGTTGGTTTGGTTTTTTTCCCCCCCTGGCATAATAAGCAAAGGTCTCCTCAGACCTTTTGTTTTAGCAAATGCAGACGACTTTGTCTGTCTTTATGGCCTGGGAGGCTGGAGGGAAGCTGAGAATTCTATACCAGTATTTCCCTGGGTGCCCTGGTGTTACCAGGAATCAAGTGGACAGCTGCTGCCTGCTACTGCCAGCATCTCAAGGATGAGAAATAAGTTAAAAAAGAAAGAAAGGAGCAGGAAAAAAAAAAAAAAAAAAAAAAAGAACAACTCAGGTAAAACCACCTTTGTATGCTAGAGGGTGTTTTCTGTTCTCTTTGGGCCTTGACATGCCAGCTGAGAAACCCAAGAGATGGAATAAATTTAAAGACCCAGAGCCAAGACAGGTTTTTGTTCTTGACCAGAATTCTGCCTTAACTAAAAGGAGCAATGTAATGCATCAGGAAGGATGTATAAGAACTGCAAATCTATTTGAATTCTCATATGTGCTACCTTATTACAACTGTAATTTTGAAATGTTTGTTTTAAGCAGCTTTCTCCATGTCAGATTTACTATTTCCCCACGGTACTAAATACGAGAGAGGTCCTGCTCTGTTAAACACTCTGAAATACGTATGAATACAACTCATAGCCAGGAAGACCTTTCAATCTAAGGCCAGTAATACTAAGGGGAAAGCATGTATCAAACATACAGTTTGATTTTAATGACAAAAGCCTCCTTATCTTCTATTCAGGTGCCTTGCAACCTATCCATCATTAACTGACTGACTTCTGCTGTCACAGCACAGATGGTCCGCAAAGAGATTAGTTTTTCCTCTGAAAATAATCTTATTGTGCACTTCTATTATAACTTTATTTGGAAGAATTTAAGTACTGCACAAATATTCATGAACTTAGTCTCCCAGTACCCACATTCAGTCTGTACAGTTAGAAAACAAACTATATCAATCTACCATAATACCCATTTCCTTGCATTTCCACATTAACTGTTCTTCCCTGGGATGGTGCACTGCTGTTCACTGTAGCTCCAACTCCCGAGCCAGGAAACAGCAAGGGATTTGGATGACTGGAGGGGTGGTGGGGAATACAAAAATCCCTAGGAAGCTTCAAAGGCTATCCTCTGGGTTTCCTGGTGGATGGACAATGGAAAGGAGGCTGTCTTTGAAGATGGGCCAAGAAGAGACAGAATGCAACTTTCTTTGAGAGGTCATTGTTCTGCAGAGAGATGTAGTTTCACTGCATTCTGGTGCTGGGGAAGCCAAAGTACAGACTTCTAAAAGGTGCTAGACAGTTTCAAAGGAAAGCAGCTGCCTCTGGAAATGTTACAAAAACAGGCATTCTCTGTCCAAGTGCTAGAACATACATAAAAACCTGAGATCCAGTTATCTTAATGGCACTTTTCCAAAAATTTTTGGGGGTTACATCTTATCTGATCCCAGCCTTCTCAGTGATTACTCAGTCTAGGATGAGCTTTATATATTTACCTAAGCTACCTGAATTATAAGATTAAATCAGCTTCTCTTTGATAACAATTACAGGAAGAGAGAAAAAAGTAGGGTCAAACCCCACGGAATTGAAACTAGTAAAAACAACCAAAAACCCCCAAGAATATAAGCTGCTGTGTACTGCATATACAGACAAGTGAAAAATAAAATTTTATTTATAAAAAAAGCATGTTGAATGCATAGAACTTGGCTAAAGGAAGACTAAAAGGAATCATCAACTCATACAATCATTTAGGTTGGAAAAGACCTTTAAGATCGAGTCCAACCATGAACATAATGTAACAGAAGTATTAAAAGATAATAAATTGCAACTCAGAATGCTGTATAAAGATACATACTTCAATGATAAGCAGCAGCATAAAATTAGGCAATGGAAAATACAAGACTTTTAAAGAAGAGGAAAAAAGTTTAATGATGACCATCTACAAGGCTATGGAATGGTATTCTAAAGGAAGCTCTGTTAAATTTACCTGTGTCATTAAAGCCTGAACTGACCAAGCTCTTGAACTATTATTTGTGAAACAAATTAAGGAGAAAGCCAATTACAAAAAAAAAAAAAAAAAAAAAAGGAAAAGAAAAATAAAAAAGTTACAGTGTCAGTTTTAGTTCTCATACCTGCTTGAAGATCTTCACCATAATGTCTCCCATTCAAGTCCGCAACTTAGGACAAAATAATACTAACACTATGTGATGACAAAAAAATCTCACAAATATCAACTGCGAAAAGAAACTGTTTGAGGTAAAAACCACAGTAACAGCAAATGATATAAAAAATGCTCTTCACCTTTCTTATATGATTTTTTTAGGTATATATTTATACTTATATTTGAATTTTCATTTATTAACTTAGCATTCAAATTTAAAGTGCAATTTGCATTTTTAATACCATCTTATTTGTCCCCAAATGGACAACACCCATTCTGAAGTTTAGAAAATGAGTATTCTTAGACATGAATATACATTTGTGTTTCCTCATGGATGCATAATAACTTACAAAACCTGTATGGAAGTAGCTGGAATCTCTTGTATTGTCAGGACAACAAAAGTATTCCTCCAGACAGAACTGTGCTGAAACGATTCATCCATTTTTAAGAGAAAAGGTGGAACTGGCTCATTTAGACCACATGTGGGATGTAACTTTGCCCTCCATGTAAAAAAGCTGAAACCAAAGAAAGATGCATCTGTTTTCAGCAACAGCCTCAAGCTCTCTCCCTGCTCAGCTGTGTCAGCTCTAACAGTAATGAGCATAAGCACTAATATCACCAGATTTTGTTCCTTCAAAGCAAATCTCCTGTACAGGTTTATAAATGTGACTCTGATGGCAGTACTAGCCATTACAACTCTCACATCAAGAGGCTGACACACACTTAAGGCTTGGGTTGATTATGTATCTTTGAAAGAATCTCTCAATATTAATCAAATTGGCTTGCTCCCAGCAGGTAAGTACTAATGCCTACCATAGACAACACACACCCAGCCTTGATTCTGCCCTATAGGGGATCTAATATGGATCTAATGTAAGATGCACACGAGCGGGAAGAACTGAATGTTCCAAATGGCTTCAAAGATAACAGCAAAAAGCAAGTACACAAAGAAGAGTGATTCTGCTTGTATAAATCCCACTGGAACTGTGCAGAAGTTTTGTCTGTGGGATTTTCCTTTCAGTGATAATCACCAGGGCTGAGGGGACTAGGGGTAGAGCAGGCCCAGCTGCTTCAGTCCCATCTTCCTCTTCTCTTGGTAAAAGTACAGCCTACAGCCTGCAGTTTTCAAAGTTGATTCTGAATTCATGCTGCCTTTGACCGATTCTACCACTAAGAGATAATATGTCATTTCCCCCCATCCCTTCATTTACTGGCAGCAAAACTTGAGAATTCCAGATTTTCCTCCAGGATTTATGTGAAGTCTCCATGGCCCAGGCTGTCTTTTACCATGACATTTTCCTGGTACTGCAAGGACTCTAAAATGCCTTTTTTCCAGCACTTTGGAGAAGGAACCATTCCAGAAGTTCCCCATTTTTAGGATAATCTCCAAGATGAATGATGCTTGACACGTAAAAGTGGTGCTGATTTTATTAGGACAGTTGATGAAACATTAGCAACATACAAACAGGGGAGAAGGTGGCATGTCTGAAGAAGGTGCCTATCTGAGATTTAAAAGGAAGCCAATTAGAGGCCAGCATCATACATTTACTCAACATTACTCCCAAATGACGTTACTAATCCCAAGGCATGATTTGTTAAAGCAGCACTGCAGCCTTTACTTAACAACTAGAATCCCACCACCTTAGGGAGACACTACTCCAGCAGCAGCCAGTCTTGCTGACCTGAGGAGCTGCAGCTTTCTGTGGGGAGGTGAGGGGAAGAAAGGTGTTCTGAAACACCTCTGTAAGAGGGAAAATGACTGTGAGCCAAGCCTCTCTGACAGTCCAAATGTTATACTGTGTACTGGGGACTGGCATGCAGTTGGGTTCCTGGGCAAACTGGCAACATGGCCTCTGTGGCACCTGCTGGCTTGCTTCTTCTGACAGCAGGGATTCAGACTAACCAGCAGAAACTGGACCAGAACAGCACTGCTGCTGGTCACGAGACACCGTACCACTGCTGGGGCTCTGACATGGAACTGTTGGAAAGAGGCAAGCAGCTCAAGAGCCACTGGGTGCACACAAGCTTGGCCACTCTTACTACTGGCAAAAGGATCCACACTGAGAAATACTCATAGGAAAAAATGCTGCTTCCAAAAAAACCCAGTCACTGAATTCTGGTCTGCACTGACTCCAAAAATTCCTTCCCAGCTCTCACAGTGTCCTTGAGATTGGAGATTCCTTAAGGCCTTGAATGATGAACTGGGATGAAAGGAGGTGTCCCTGACTTCACCCCAGTGCCTGAGAAGGGACGGCACAGGTCACCGGTGCAGTGCTGACAGTAAAGCCAAAATAAGCTGCTCACAGGCACGAGAATGCATACCGATCTGTAATGGAAATACGATTCCATCCCTCCCTCTTCCTAGAGACTAAATGCTAATCTTTCATTAGCCTAAAAAAAAAAAAAAAAAACAAAAAAAAAAACAACTTAAAAACAAAAAAAAAAAAAAAAAAAAAAAAAAAAGAAAAAGCCCAAACCAGCTCTTGCCTGGCAAGACAGAAATCCTGCCTGAAGAACAAGATGAATCAAACAAGCATACTGCCAATTTTATCTTGAGAGAAGGCAGGAGCACAGAGGCTTCATACCTTCTAAAGCAGTGGCTGTGGGAACACATCAGCTGGATCAGGAGAAGAAAAATATCAGCTAGATAGGAAGCAGAGCAATCTCCTGAACAGATTATGCTGAGAAATGGCTCCAGAGTTACTGCTCCAAGGCTATGAGAGCAGAAACAGCAGAGACTCTACTGCTGGGAAAAAAAAAAAAAACCAACCCAAACCACTGAACAAACAACAACAGAAATCTTCGTCATTAATTGGCTGGAAACACTCCACGATTATACGATTTATAGGAAGTAAATCTGGAGTGCCCTCACGTAACATGTATCAAAGAAACATTACTGTTAATCCCTGGCTGCGTGCAGGGGAAAAGGTCACATCTAGGGCTAGCCAGTATTTTTTTTCTTTCCTTTTTACTTTTTGTTGCTCTTCTTTTTCCCTAAGCCTCGAGCAAAAGGCCGGGCCACGTCTCTGGGAATTCACCATCAAATGGTACCGAACACCCTTCCACGTCCTAAATGCAGTGGATAATGAAAGTGCTGTCCACCTTGACGAGCAAGCCCCCCCTGCCCCCCTGTACGACCCACCCCCCCTCTCGCCCAGCCGGTTTCAAGCTACCCTGGGGTTCCGTGGCCGCCCCCCGAGCCTGAGGAGCTGCGTTGGCCCCTGAGCGCCGTACAGGCCCCTCAAAGGAGAAGGAGGAACCCCGGTGGAGGGGGCAGGATAGGCCGGGGCAGGCGGGGGCTCCCCACGGCCCGGGCACCTTCCCGCAGCCTCAAGGAGAGCCGCGGC
>NW_009935233.1:0-27045 GCF_000696875.1 Nestor notabilis | reverse complement strand
ATATTAATTTTATAATATGCTTCATGCAGAAAAAGTTCTGTAACTTAATTTGTCTTTGTACCAATGAACTGAAGCAGTTCTTTTTGAGTTCAAGTCTCCACAATGATTATGGACTAAGAATTTAAATAGTATTTAAATATTTGTATCAAAAATGAAGGCTTGGTTAGTTATAGTAAGGACTTTGTACATAATTTTACCAGGTCCCAGAGAAGTGCCCTAACTTACTGGTTTGGGAAGATGTCCCCACCTCTTCTGAGTGGGAGGTGGTGGGCATGGCAAGGATGATTCAAGAAGTCAGTTTTGTTGCCAGTGCAAAGTAAAACTCTTGAAATATGAACTGATCCGCATAATGTGCTTCCATTTTTTCAATCCCTTTTCTGTTGGCAGTCACATACCACCATTTCCTGCCATCTTTAATGAAATTCTAATGCATACTGTCATTTGCCTTCATCTTCATTATAGATAAAGCTTTCAAAATTGGAGTCTTTGGCTGAGTTTTTGTAAAATACGTAAGTAGAATATGTCCGTTTCTTTACGGAGAAGAAACACAAACTGAATGGGGACATTTCTGAGGATTTGCTATTTAATTACCATGACCTTGCAAGCAGAAATACAAAAATCAGTGTCAGTCAGTGAGTCTGTCTCCCTTGACTCATGAACAATTCCTATTTTTTGATATTAAATACATTTGTGTTTCAATTTACAGTCAAGGTGAGTGTGTGTATACATAGTGTTTTCAATAATTGCTGTGCTGCTGGACCTTGGTGGTGTTTTTTTTTTTTTAACCAGCTCCTCCTCCACCTTTTAAACCATACTCAATCTGTTGAATGTTTTTGATTCTTTGAAACCACATCGCACATAAGTCCCTAAACTGCTTTTTCAATAGCTGATAAATTCTTGATAAATGATGAGGTTATTGTTTTGGTCCTCTGAAGCCGCAAATCTTCCATTCTGAAACATGCTCTATGCTGTGACACTGTGATCTGCTCTGCCATCCTTGAAATTATGGAGAGGCATTGAGTGAATGTATTTTTCTTACATATGGCTAACCTTTCAGAGAAATAAAAAAGTGAATGTGTGGACTGTCAGGTTTTTGGTATGCTTTTCTTAGATTTGAACATCTGTTTCATACTGAAGTAATTTTAGTGCATAAACAGAAGTTGTGGATCAGGAAAGCTTTCTTTTGTAAAATGTCTTGAAGTCCTTGCAGTAGATCAGCAGAAAGATACTTGTGTAGGTAATGTCAAAGACGTGAGGTTGTTTCTGAATTACCTGGATGATGTGCAGGGAAATAGCACCATCCTCTGGCATTACAGTATTAGATAAGAATTAAATATGAAATTGCTGTCTTGTTATTTTTGGACATTCAATATGGTTGTAATAGAATGTACATATTGTACTTTCAGTTTTACATACTCATTTTGGGCCGAAGTTTTAACAGAAATTCTGATAATTTGCATGCATTCTGTTTATTCTGTTCAATTAAGTGACTGGCTAAACGGGCTATCTTTCTACAGTTATCTTGCCCATAGTGCTGACTCTGCTCTTTACATGACCATTTATGGCAGGAAGTTGCACTTCAGAAATACCAGACGGAGCTTTTTCTGAATCTCAGTGAAAGACAATTCACAGTCATTTAAGAAAAATTCGTTGAATTAGAGAATACCACCAACGACTTGCTGTTGTGTATGTGTGGGAGAGTAAAGGTGCTGTTACAAAACAACTGCAAATGTCTAATAAATTATTTTTACAGCAGATTGTTGCTTCAGTTATGGATTGAGAGGGGCATCATTGACATTGCTAGAGTGCAAAGTGATACACCTCCCATGAAATAAAGCTTCATTAGCTGCAGGGTGAGTTGTGCTAAGTTACGATTATGTGAAGGGCTGGATTTTAGCCCTTTTAAGCATAAGCAGTAGGCATGAGGAATACTGTAGGGACATTCGTTAAAACGTGGATGAGAAAGTCACTGTTTTGATTATTGTGAATTCCTATTGGACCTTTATCTGTTTACGTATCAGAAACATCAAAAGAAGGCAGCTGACGTTTGTGTAATCTCTAGAATAAAACAGACACCCTCTCCAGTCCGCCTTTTGCTACAGCAGATCTCCGTTCTTTTACACAGGAGGTGTAGGCTTAGTGAAACTGGAAATCTTAAGAGTTTTGCTACAGTGGCAGTGCCTTTCTTTCCCATAGTACATTAACTGTGAATGTAAACTAGATCAATTATCTGCATTTCTGGAAAGACCATTCCAGCTGAACATTTGTTATCCTTTGACTGCTGTATTCTATATCATTTGGCTTCAGTTGATGAGGAAATGTTGACAGCAAGAGAAATGAGAGTCCAGAAATTTTTGCTGAGTTCCAGACAGGAAAGAAAATGTGTTACTGCCCTGTTATAACACATTTCACCCCATTTATTTCAATCTAATCTAATGTTAATGTCTGTGTCCTTCTCATCCTCTAATTTGTTTAGTCATGTTAAATTTTTCTTTTGTTTAATTCCTGGTTTTGCCGTAAACACTTCCTCGTGTCATTCTGAGTTTTCATTGCAGTTTATTTTTTTCCACTTTATAGTTCCAAATCCCTGATCTAGCCATTCCCAGTTACCTACCAATTTACTATTATATTGACCGTGATTATTTTCCATGTTCACTTTTTTCTACCCATAATTTGTGTTCATTTTCAGTTCTTATCTTCTTCCCTTGTTTATGTTTAGCTCTGCATGTAACTTGTCACTGAGTATGCAGTCTCTTACTTTATCCCTCTCCTTAGATGCAGTTTTTCTCCAAGTTAGGTGGTTAACAATATTGTCAGTGTTTTCGTGGTCACTGTCGCTTTTATTTCATCTTCTGTTTTATTGATTTTCTTTCTTCTAGTCCTTGTCTGTCCTTCATAATCTGCTTGTCTTACTAATTGCCAGTGCTCACTATACCCACTGTTTTTGTTACTTTTTATGATTATCTGAGGCAGATTCATGCCTCCAGGTAGTAAGCTGTGGTAGGAAACTATGGAGACCCCAGGAGAGGGATTTGCTTTTAGGTGACACAACTGAGTCCAGCCTAGTCAAAAATAGCCACAGCAGCTACATACTGAGTGTTCATGAAATATGTTGGGGATCTAGTTGTTAAAACTTAAGTCATAAGAACATGTGCACACTCTTCTCGAAGGTCAAATTAGTGGATTTTCAAAAGGTAAAATGATCACTTGAAGGATTTAATTTATGCAAATAGTATTTTCTTCAGGTGTTATTTTTGAAAATAGTTGTGTGTGATCTTTTTTCTTCCAGTTTCCTTGTTCTCCCTGTAAAAACTCAACCTCAGTCAGGTACTTCACTTGAACAAATTAACTTTTGTATTAAGGAGTTCAGCGAAATAAAAGTTGCAAGCATTGAAAGTGCAGCCTGAGCAATGAGAAGTGCCAGCTGACTGTAACAGGCAGAGCTGCCAGCCCTTCTCACTGTGCCTGCTGTGCCCAGGCAGTTTTTGCAGCTGCCATATAGTGAAACAAAATATTTCTGGAACTTCAGTCTTGAGGGTAGCAAGTTATTGTGCTGTTTGTGTGTTGAAGGCCACAAAGAATTGGCCTACGTGGACAGGCTAAGAAAGTTGGGGCTGCTCAGCCTGGAGAAGAGGAGGCTGTGTGGTGACCTCATAGCAGCCTTCCAATACCTGAGGGATGCTGGGGAGGGTCTCTTCATCAGGGAATGTAGTGGTAGGACGAGGGGTAATGTTGTTAAGTTTAAACTTAAACAGGGGAAGTTCAGGTTAGATAGAGAGGAGCTCTTTACGGTGAGGGTGGTGGGGCACTGGAACAGGCTGCCCAGGGAAGTTACAAATACTCCATCCCTGGCAGTGTTCAAGGCCAGGTTGGACAGAGCCTTGTGTGACCTGGTCTAGTGCAAGGTGTCCCTGCGCGTGGCAGGGGGGTTGGAACTAGATGATCTTAAGGTCCTTTCCAACCATAACCATTCTATGATTCTATGTTGGAGATCACTCAACAACCTGCTATATCCCTCCTACCTCCTGCTATATCAAATGTTAAAAACAAACCAAAATTCTTACAGTCAGGTGCAAATAGATGTTTTTATTTTCAGCACTTTTCAGTGAAAATGCCTACTGCCAGTTTCATGGGAAAAAAAAAAAAAGTCATATTCACCATCTGAAACTTTGCAGAAAAGGTAATATAACAAGACAAAGTTACCTGGAAAGCCCCTGACTCTGGTTTCTATTAGGAAATAACCTTTCTTTTAAAAAGAAAAAGTTCAGAGTTCTTGTTTGGAGAAATGTTTTCAGTAACATCTTTAGAATGTCTGTGTCTTAGTGCTAGGAGGTGACTTAGCAAGTTGCATTTTCTGTTTTCTATTTTGGACTGTTGCATTATTTTCATAAGTTCTTTGGATGCTTGGGAGCATCCATTTGTATATTGCAATTCATAATAATATAATGGCATGCATTTTCCAAAATGGGTATTTTGAACTGGTATACTTTAGATACTGAGGTAACATTTCACTGTAATTTGTTTTCACATGACATTTTTATTAGAACTAGGTGTTTCTACTATCAGAGGTGCTCCTTGGAGGGCTGCTTTCTAGGACTGTAGAAGTTTGGGAGAGACTTTTCTAATAATTTAATTTTTCCTTTCGCAGATACCCCATATTGCTTTATATATTTGCATAATAAAGGATTTTTGTATGTTGAGCTTACTTCTCATGTGTGCAGCAGACTTTGTCACTGATCTGTTACATCCAAAGAAATTTAAGGGATGGGCTATAGGGATGAATACGCAGCAAATTACGTGCAGATGGAATGGCTTAAAGGTTAGCAAGCTGTGTAAACTTAGGAAACCTGGGATCTTTTAAGTTCAGTGGTTGTGTTATGTACTGGTGGGACATGGTTGAGAGTCCTGAACTTCTGATATTGTTCCCAGCACAATCTTGTGTTGATAATACTAATACTCAGTATCACTGTCACTGAAGATCCAGTGCGATCTGTGGCAGACTTCACTAAACTGCGCTGCAGGTTGCTGCTATGTCCTGTAGCATTTTGTAGAATTTGAGTGTCAAATAGTTCATCTGTTTAATTTGACAAACTTTTATATTTCCTTGTGTTACTGTTTTTCCTATGTGATATGAAATTTGATGGAGAAGAATCCAATTCTACTGTTTTTAAGGCAAGTGAAAGGTTTTCATTAAGGGCTAGAAGCCTTAGTTTTAAATCACAGCACAGCTTATAGGAAGGGAAATGTTATCTTTATAGAGGCCTCAGTTATTAAATCTTTTCAGACAGAACTCTCTCTTCTATGCTTCTGTGTCACTAATACACTCAATAGTTGCACTGCCAGTAGTGTATGCAAAAAAAAAAAAAAAAATTTTTATCAGTGAATCACAAAACATACTTGGAACAAGCTCCTGACATGGTGCACAAAACCAGTGCACTGTTATTTTTAATTTCATGCAGTTGGTGGCTGTTGCTGTATAATCGTGAGACAGAGGTGCAAGTGGCTTGCTTGTGGTTATATAGAAAGTCTGTAGCAGAGTAAAGAATGCAAATTGTTATCTACTAGCTCAGAAAGCATGGTGTTAGATGCATGTTTTTCCATGGCAGTGCTGGTTTAGACAGTGGTAGGAGGATCCTGCTTAAGTAAATTAATTCTTCCTATTTAGTGTCAGTAACATCTAGGCTTTCTAGCCCCATTCAAAATTGAAATAGTGTGCAGCTTTCTTTAAGTGCTCATACCATTTTTGAAAATAGAAGAATCCATGTAAAGCAAGTAAGAATTTCAAAAGCATGTAAATGTCTTAAAGCTTTAAAGAAAAGAAATTGCCATCTGGCTGCAGTTAATTTGCATATAATTCCCTTGGAGGTGTCTTCCTTTGCCAGTGCTGTTACACGGCTAGTAGTTGTTTCCTGTGGGATTGCCATCTGAAAAAACATGGACTCAAGACATGCTTTTTTTCCGTCCTTGTTTCTCAAGCTGAATTCAGGCATATTAAAAATTGTGGTTCATCTTATCAGAAGCAGACTTCTCTGTGCAGTGTTGTAGCTGAGCTTATAGTTTCAGTGCCATTACATTTACTTACTATTCCTCCTTGAGGGGAAGACAAATTGGTAGGAGAAGCCTCTGTGATAGGAATTGAAAATGATGGCATTTTATTACTGTTGTTAAAAAGTTGTGGCCATCTGAACAAAGTCAGTGTGGATTTAAATACTCATTGCTAGTATACATTTATCCAAATATACCAATATCCCTGTTTCACTTTATGCCAACATGTCTTTTTTGAGATTGTGATTATTTAACAGACTCCTGTTGTTTCTATGTATCTCTAAACTATCTGGGAACAGAGTAAATGGATAACCAACTCTTCCAAGTACTGACACAACTTCCATACCTCCTACAGAATTTAAACCCAATTTTTATCTTCCTGTCCTTTCAATGTAAGTATATAAATGAAGAAAAACTGAAAAAAGAACTTCAAGCCTGTTATGTATGATAAAGAAGCCAAAATAGTATTTTGATTTGTTTATTTAAATCTTTTACAGGTACTCTTTACAACCAATTTTACCAAGGAAATCTAGGGAGTTGCTTACAGTAAAGGAAGGTTGCTGACTATATCCATACATTTACTCAATTCCAGGTTGAGCACCCAGAGAGACAGTTTTAATTTTTAAAAACTGTCACTATGTTTTACTTGCTTCCTGCATATATGTGTCTGTGTCTTGTTTATCAGTCTGCAAATACTTCATTATTATGAGATTTTGGGGTTGTACTTCTAATAACCTTGAAGAATAATAATCAAGGGAAAAGAACTTTGTCAAGTTACTGCAGGCTGCTATAGCTGTAGTGGAGTAATGGCAGTGCAGATCTGTCCCGTTTGTTGTTAGGCTTCTCCTAATTGAATACTGAGACAAAGTGCATCAGGGCATATTCTGTTTTTTATTAGTGTTTCACTTCTTGCTAGAGTAACTCCGATGTCAATGCAGTCCGAATTCCAAATACCTGTCTGAAAACTACTTTGCTTAAAATGGGCTAGGAGTTTTGTTCTTTAGATACTCTGAATTGTGAGAACTATCATACTGATGCGCCTTTCTATTTTTGTAATTTATGAAGGTATACTTTCTCCTTTCATGGAAGGAAAATTCCTTTAATTAGTTACAGTGCTAAGTTAGTGAATTGCCAGAATTTTTACGGAGTGTCCTCTTTAGTAATATTTTCTCTGCATTTTGACACCATTGGCCAATCAGTGCATTTACTTGCATGTGATCCACTCTTAATTTTACTTTTTGCAATACTAGAATAGCGAAATGTAACAAGGAGGCATTGGGACTTTTTTAGGAGTCTGTGAAAGATGTATCTGTCTTTCTTTCTGTATGTACTCTTGATTTAGGAATTGTATTGTCGTTCCTTGGGTATGTGTTTAAGAACGTCCAAATGGCAATAGGCATGAAGAATTCTATGAATCTGTTCTTGGCAAAAAGTTGTATATTCTTTCTCTTCAGAGGTTATTTTTCCTCAGAGCTGCTCTTGTCCTAATCAGATGGGGATTACTGCTCCTACAGTTTTTATAGTCTTCTAGTGCACTTCAGTTGCCATAGGATACTCTGCTTGTTTCTTAAGGAGTCTTTAAGAATTGTATCAGCATTGTGCATTGACTTCCTTTTAGTTCCAAGGTGCAGTTTAAGGATTTGCATATGATCTGTTAAGTGCTGAATAGATTTTGCTTTGCCTGCTAAAGCAGATAAGAATTTATCATGAAGTTTTCTCCCATGCCCCATAGATTAGATAGTAAAGCATGCTCCTTTCCCAGCCTTGTGTTCTTTGTAATGAAGGCTATGAATATTAATCTTTAATGGTGCCTGCAGTGCACAAAAGACAGACTTGTTTTTTATCTCAGATGTGCTGCTTGATTTTATTGTCCATTGAAGTCAGAAAATGAAATTTGAAGCTTCCGTCAGTAGTGTTACTAATAATTCTTGGCATCTATTTGAATGCCACCATTCCAGGATTATCTTCCATGATTTGGTTTGCCTTTACGTGATCCTGGTCTGCTTCATCACTTCGCCTATGCTGACGTATTAGTGCTTTATAAAAATAAATAAATAAGCCTCCCCACCCAGAATGTCAGTGCTGTTGATGGACAATTACTTTACTTTCTCTTGCTTTTTGTTATTTTATTTTTGTATCTTCTTTCAGCTTTTAGTGTTTCCTAATGTCTAGTTTAAAATTTCTGTGTTTCCTGTGTCAGATACTTAGTTTGTTGAATGTATTTTGTGTCCTTGTACATTTAACTTTGGATCAGTATCAAACACTCCAATGTATTTGTACAGAGTAAAACTTAATTTCTAAATTGATTAAAGAAGATGTATTTTCTAAAACCTTTTGACACTTGATTTTGGATCATACATAGCAAATATTGCTAATAGATTGCAAACTGTTTTCAGGTTATGTGATATGAACTGTTATCTTGGTTTCTTTCAAATAATCTCATTTCAATTTTATTTTCTGTAATTATTAGTTGCTAGCAGCCTGATTTCAAACATGGTATTTTCTGAGAATTAATATAATTCTTTTTTCAAATGATATGTAAAGCATTCATGTTTAACTGGCAGTTGAAAGTGGTGGCTGCTTGAAAATTGTTCAATTGAAGTGGAAAAAGACATACCAAGTTGGTAACAAAAGTCTTGTAATTTTTACTGTAACTCAAGTGGTTAACTACTTACTGAAAAAAATGTTGTAGGTGATCTATGTAGGAGCTTGAAGGTGAAACAAAAATCTTTGTGCTTTACTATAGTCCTTGTTCAGTGATCTGAGAATTTTTATTTGGAATCTTTACTATTTGTTTGTCAGTTACATAATCTGTGATTATTGTAAACAGTGATATGTACTGTTTCATTTATTTCTCTTACTGTTTTTCCTTACTGACAGTGCACGTGGTATGCAATTATTAATAATGCGTAGACTATTTGTTCCAGAGATCTCCAGGTGGTATATAAATAAAATGAGTATCAGCAGATAAGGCAAATGAGGGAGATGAAGATGGAGTCTTGTGTTAAATAAGAATGTCTTAGTCTGTAGTGTCATTGTTTACAAAGAGTTGCACAACAGCTTCTCTGGTACGCTGTCTATTACAGATATGTCTGTGGTATTCTGTTTCCTTACCTGAAATCTTCAGCAGCTTTGACCGCAACTTTATATATAAAGCAGTGTGATTCTGTGGTTTTAAAGGTATAGCCGTCATACTTCAGAACACAATAAAGAGTTAACCTAAATGAATAGGACCAAAATGACTCCAGCAGTTTATCTTACAATAGTAATCTGAAAAATTTAAAAGATTAAATTGTTCTTCAAAATAAGTATTCACTTGACTAGTGACTAGCCAAACTGGTCTATTACTGGAAGAGAAGGGGCATTTTTCTAGATTTCTGATACATCTGTAGGTGAAGATTGTTTAAAACTTGCAGCATAATTCTGAATTCAGGTTATTGTCTTGCTTTCCTGTGTGTATAATATCATTCAGAGCACAAGGTGCAGTGCAATTAGTTTTGAAACTAGTTTCACAAAATTAAGAATGAACCTTATTTTAACTGTGGTTTCAATTAAGTTATGGTAAAATTTGATACATTTAAAGTAATTAAGTTACTCAGCTCTTGCAATTACTTCTAAATAACCTTTAAATTAGCTAGCTTTTGGGTATTGCTTGGCTTCTTCAGCCTAATTCAGTAAAAGAGAACTCTTGTTTCCAGGTTTCAGTGAAGGCCTGCTAGTAGCATGTGCTGCTGCTATCAGTACCCAAGGTAGCCTTTTTTTTACAATAGACTTGAGGCTCAAAAATGTTAAGGCAAAAGAAAAACTAAATAAGAATTAATCAGCTAGTGAGCAGCTGCAAAGTGTTTGCTTATCCTCGTATTGCATGAAATGCTTCTGGCATCCTGCAGAACTGCTGGGAGTGGAGCTCTTGAATGGTGTAGGTATCATGTGGATGCTTGGAGATGCAGATGAGATTTTCAGTGTAAATATTGCTGGTAGGTTATTTTGAATAAACGTAATACATGCAAGTAATGTATCTTTGAGTTGAAGATAAGTAATGTAACTTGTTAAACTTTATATTTAACACCTGTTAGTCACAACCTTAAGTTCAAACTTACTTTTTGTCTATTACTAGGAAAAACAAGGGATTCCCAGTCAGCCAGAATGGAATCTGAAATTGTGCCAAAAATTACCAAAATGACAGTGTCTGGAAAGAAACAGTCTATGGGATTTGAAGTTCCATGGTAAGCCAAGCCCTCGTACATCAAGGTACATCAGTAGCTCTTCTTTCAGACTGATGCACCTGTAGAAGTTTTCTTCTTCTTTTTTTCTATTTTTTACAGCAGTTTTAGTGTCACTCACCAGAACTCACCATCTCAGCTTCTTGTTTGACTCAGAATTACTTTCAGAAGATGGTACCTCACGTTTTGAGTTTAACAAATCCTTTCACTATGAATAGTGCAGAGAGATATCAGGTAGTCAGATTATTTAAACATCCGCTTCGTAGAATAATGAACTTTCTTGGGGTTCGTTTATTTTAAATTTAGTTCTCTAAGTGGAATTATGAAATCAATAAATCTTAACTGTAATTGCTTGTTCTTCAAAGGAAGTAATACATTTAAGAATAATTTATGGGGAAAACTATCACTTATAGCTAAACTTCGTCTTCCTCTGCAGCTTTTATTAACTTTAACAGGTGTCCAGGGTACAACTGTTGTAGAGAAGAAATTGGTCCTCCTTATGCTTTAGCTAAATTACAGTGATTGAGCAGTAGTTCTAATTTTATCCTCACTTGGAACTTTTGAGGGGGATGTCTTGTGAGAGCATGAAAATGGGCATCTGAGTCTTACCTACAACAGCAGCCAGCAGTGAATACTTACAGGTATATATGAGGACAGGGCATGTGTGTTTGGAATACAGTCCATGAAATATTACATGTAGCATTCTGTGCCTCCCCATTAGGCTGTTTTTCTATAAAGAATGGTTAATGGATTTTTCTTTCTTTGGTGTGCTTATTCTGGTTTTGAAGCCAGATCTTGCCACTTAATCCATGCAAGAAATTTCATAGTTCATCCTCAGGAAAAAAATTCACAAGTGTCAACAGTGCCAGCATCCCCACCTCATCCTGCAGCATTGGTAGTCCTGATCTGGAAAGCATTTTTGGGAGTAAGAGGGCAGGATGGTCTTTAGTTTACAGGGTGTTGTTCATGTTTGATAATTGAGTGAAAACAAGCAGTTGCATCTTAGTCTCTTAAGCTTTAGCACAAGGTGTGAAGCAGATGTCATTATTCCCTTTATACTGCTAAACGTCATTGCTAAGAGACATGACATTCATTGAGCTACTTCAATGCAGTAAGCTCCAAATGAAAAATTTCTGGGCCTTTCAAAATCTTTCTGTGCTGTTTGAGATATGCAATATATAAAAGGGAACTTTCCCCACCACCACCATTGCTTCTACTAATCAGTGACTGGATGTGACAACTGGACATGAAGGTGCTGTGATGTTGATAGGAATTTCATGATCATCTCTGATGTTTCTACCACACTTCCTATAAATAGGAGTTTTTCATGGGGACTTTTGTGTATTAAATTAACTTGGGTAGAAGCTTATAAGAAGGAAGGAATCTTAAGTAAGCGAAAAAGATCTGCCAGCTAGTCCTGTATAGTAGTGATTGAATTTTTTAGCTATGAAAATGACTATTTAAAATGTTTGTTTATAAAAAAGAGGAAATACAGAGTTAGGTATCTCTTATACTTACTTAGCAGTTGTCACACCTTGTGTATGTGTGCCTTCTCCATATGGAAGGAGGAGATAAGAATGCTTCCTCATGTATAGAATGGAGTAATTCCTGGATAGGCTAGTGATGACTCAGTCTCTGGGGAAAGGTAGTTGGCCCTAACATAGTTCTCAGCCACCGTTTCTCTTCAGGGGCCCTGAAAGAGTTTGTATCATGTTTGCTTCCAGTTAAGTGACATAATTTTTTTTTTTTGTGGCAGAAAGAAATGAAGCCTTCAGGACCTGCTGGTAATCCCTTTAGATAAATCCTCAGTATTACAAAGATCGGGTTTTTTTTAATTCACCTCACTTACTTAGTGGTACTGTTGAAATACTGATCTAGAACAAGCCGCTGTTGTTGTAGAAATTGGATACATATTGGGCATTTAGCTTTAAGTGGGAGGAATAGGTAAGAAGTGGAATGATTTGTAAAAGAGCATGAGATCTGGAGCACAGCCAATCAGTCAATATGGAAGAAAATGCAATCTAAATTGTAAAGTTATTGGGCATGTCTAAAGATCCCTGCCTTGAGGAGTCTGTGATGGCCTCCTTTCTTCTATGGTCCTACAGGCCATGGTGGAGGCACTGCCAAAACACTAGGACCTTGACATGATGGATGGGAGAGGAGGAGGTCTTGACCATATTTACATCATACTTTTCCTTCTTTTGTGTAGGACAGTGGCATTTGCTTTCCTGGTTCCTCTCCTAGCACTTGTAGCTTGACTAGCTCTTTTCCACAGTATGTAAAGTCTGTGCTAAATGTACTGTGGTTAGCTGAAGCACTAGCATTGCCATCCAAACTTGTAATGACTTCGTACGCATTTGTTTCTAAACTTGAAAAAACAAAGCAAAACATGAACCCCTGCCTCAACTCCATGATTATCACAGTTGGGATTTTATTTCTGCAGTCACCTTGTGGAATATTGTCAGCATAAGGATGAGTTGTCAGGGAACAGGATGAATCTGTGTTTATTAGCACCTCAGAAAGGCTTGTTCTTTTGACTGTTTTCGTACCTTTTTAATGTTATTGTTGCACTGATAAATGTACTGCAGAAAGTTTATAATAATATTTCTAAGTACATAGTTTGTATCACTGACCAAAAGCACAGTGTTGTAAATGATTCATAGCAGTTTGGATTTTAAAACGCCTATAACTGGCCCTTAATCTCACCCCCAAATACCTGTATGGTGTTGGAACAGACACCAGTAGAAAGTGATTATTCAGTATGTAAGATCTAGCTTTTGTTGTCATCTTTTATGGGATCTTAAAGATAACTCATGGACCATGTTTTTGAAACCAGTGACCTAGAATTAGCCAAAATAACCAACCATTCTTTGACTAGTTATTTAGCCTTTATGCTTCAGTCTTGTTATGAGGTATGACCTCATAATAATAAATGAATCTTATTTAAAATGAATGTATTATTAGAAGTCATGAATTGCTTTGAGCATTGATTGCCTTTGTTGCTAGGTATTCTTAGTCTACAGATTGTCTACAGAGAATAGAGTTTGCTCACTTCTGACAAACTGATGCTGTAGCAAAACTATTTACAAGGCTTTTTCTTAAATCATGAGGACACCAGAAGAAGTTGTGAGCAAAAGAGGATGATTATTTTAACCAGCCTGATCAATATTACATAATTAATAATTTTGAAAGAGGAAATAAATGTAGACATTCCTGTAATGACTGTAAGTACTCCGAAAGAGTCGGTTGCATAAAAATAATTCACTAAGTATCCAGAATACAAGATTGAAAACGGTGTTTAAAAGCTCAGTTATGCAGAGTTGATCTTCAGCAGATAAACTTTGAGGTTCCTCTTTGAATGCATGGTAGTGTGAACTTTTCAATAATTATGTGAGATTGAGTGTCTTCTAACATATTTTATGACAACTTATGTTGTATTTCTTATTTTTTCCCCAGAAAACAGTGATCTAACCATTGCTTTTATTCTCTTTACTCTTATGGTCCCTGCTGGCAAGACAATATAGAAAGTTTCTGGCCTGGCAATTTTAATTTTTACTACATGTTGGTCCTTGCCAACCTTACCAGGCTTTTGTATGTCTGCTGATTTCCTAACAAAAAGCTGTGGTAAGCTCCTTTTGACATTTGTGCCTGAGTTGCTGGTGGTCAAGCTTTCTTGATTACGTTACTTCAGCACACATACAAGGTGCGTAATGGTTCTGTCATTTCGGAGAAGTGCAGAGTTGCTTAATCAAACGGCTCCACATTAGTGGCTAGCAGTCATGTGGCAGACAGGCACAGACGTTGGCAAGCTGAGACCACTCTTGGAAGTTCCATCAAGTTCTCATACAAAGACACAAGGAATTGGTTAGGACGTGCTCTTCCTCCAAATACAATTTTTTCTTGCTATGTTGGTTCAACATAACCCAGACCAAGTTGGAACTTTGCTACCAAAGATGCTTGCTAATGCAGGTGACTTGTTTATAGCCTCAACTGCCTGCACTAGTGACATACTGGGTACTAATATGCTATACTATATGCTCTGTCTTCTGACAGAAATTTTCAATTCAATAATTTTGAAAAATCTCAGTGGAAAAGGCTTACTGAAGAGCACTTTCAATGTCATTCATTTTCTCACTGACTGTTAGAGAAGAAGCTCCTTTGCAGTTTTCTGAGCTGTTACCAAGCTTTCAATAAACTACTCATCTGGTTGCCATAAGGAATAAGTAACTGTCAGGGTCTTACTGCTGCATCTGTCTTCATATACTTCCATGAGACTGGAATTGTACATTTCATCTGTACCATTTTCCATTAGGTACCTAGCATAAACTGACTCTTCTTTTCCCTGACACTGGTCAGCAAAAAGCTGAATATCTCATCAGAGATGCTTTGTAAGTAGATCATACACTCTATCGATTTTGATGTTTCTCCTCTGAAATGGCAAGTTTTAGTTTATCATGCTACAGGTTGTTTTCAGATTTCCAAAACATGGTAATATCTGAAACCTGTAAAATTCTAAGTGGAGCAGTGTACTCACTGTTCAAATATTGCACCGTTGAAAAAGTAGCAAGGCCTAATGTTATGTTGGCTAGAGTCATGTTTCACTCATTATTTCATTTGTATCTAGCACTTTTGCTTTGCACCACCCAGATTATAAACTATTTGAGAGCCTTAAGCAGTGATACATAAACCACTAGAGAGTGAAAAATTCACCCTGGATGTCGAGACACTGGATTCTGAGAGCCTGCATGAATCTATTCCATAAGAAAGCAGCCCGCAGCATGGTGGTACTGCATTGGAAAGGTTTTCCAGTTTTCCATGGGACGAAGGCTCTTCTTGGATAAAGTTCTAAATATATTATTTTGTAGGTATTTCCACATATTCATGCAATTAATAGTGGTCTGTATATTGAAGTTTGCTGTGATACAATTTTGTCACACCTGTAATAACTGCTTCTATTCCTGTCTTGCTGTTTGCATTAGTGCCTCACCGTGGAGCTCTGTCAGGCAGCAAGAAAACATTTGCTCTCTTGAAAATGTTACTTAGCCTATGTTTTTAGTGGTCATCTTTGTCATAACAGGTGAAGAATCATGTTGTATATTCTTGGAACACTTGTGTAAGTTAGGAAATTATCCTCATTTACAAGAGAGAAAGAGACTGTAAGAGAATAATATATTTAGGATTATTTACTCTTAGGATTAGTATGGTGATGTGTGGGAGAAGAGGGTGTTAGAGAAGGGGAGTTGGGGAATCCAAATTGCCTTAGTCATAGAATCAGAATCGTAGAACGATTAAGGCTGGAAAGGACCTTAAGATCTTCTAGTTCCAACCCCCCTGCCATGAGCAGGGACACCTCACACTAAACCATGTCACCCAAGGCTCTGTCCAACCTAGCCTTGAACACTGCCAGGGATGGAGCATTCACAACTCCCTTTGGCAACCCGTTCCAGTGCCTCACCACCCTCGCAGTAAAGAACTTCTTCCTTATATCTAACCTAAACTTCCCCTGTTTAAGTTTGAACCTATTACCCCTTGTTCTACCACTACAGTCCCTGATCCTGGATACCTCTAAGTTTTTATCAATTTTTACTTTTCTAAGTATTGATAAATGTAACTCTATATAAGCATTGCACCTTAAATTGCAGCTCAGGTATGCTTAGTATCTACATTTTATGCTGTATTGCTCTTCTCACAGTAGAATATGCTACATTCAGCTGCAATACTTGTAGTGTATGTGGAAGCTGTTTTAGGATCGATGCTTCAAAGTTGACTTGGGCTCTTATTTCAGACCACCAGCTTTCTGTAGTTGTTCTGCACAACTGTCCTTTCCCTCTCTGTTAAAAAAGTGGCTTGTGGGAAGCTTTTGTTTATCTGTTTCATGTATTTTACAAGATTATTTCTTATCTTGCTTTTGTACACAGTGCTTTTCAGACAAGATGTTCAGAGCTGGTATCTGCAGTTTGTATCCAGCTGCTTATCACTTCCACCTTAATGGGCTTATCACATTCTTTTTGTCTGGGGCTTATATGATAGTGAAGGGAAAACTCAGTTTCTCTCTGCATTTCTATGGCTTCTTTGTCATTCCTTGTGTTTTTTGTTTGGGTTTTTTTTCCCCCTAGTGTGATTGCTGAAGAAAATGGCCATGCTAATACACCTCAGAAAGGACTGTCAACTGAAGACGCCAGTGTAACTTCTGGGGTACCTGAGGCAGTCTCAAAATCTACTCTTTCGCAAGTAGTGCAGGTTTCAGAAGAGCATAATCCAGTGCCTACTCCAGTAAAAAAGTCAGCCAAGGCAAAACCACAAATAGATGTGAAAGCAGAGTTGGAGAAGAGACAAGGAGGAAAGCAACTGCTTAATTTGGTGGTAATAGGTAATATTGTTAAATTATATTTTTGACATACGTAGAGATTAAAAATTGTCTTAAGTGAGTTGTGAAGTGATACAGAAACAAAATCATCCTCTCTACAGGGAAGGGAGATCTCACACTAGTTTTAGTTGCATCTGCTTGACTTGTTCTTTGGAAGGAACACATTCAAATGTCCTTGACTAGGACAATGAGGTTGACTTAGCTTCCTTTTGACAATATAGTAAAATGTAATTTGGTTTGGTTTCATTCTGTCAGTGTATTCTTTTTAGTAGAAATTTGGAGGTGCTGTATAGATGTCATGCTAACTGATAGTTTCAATAAACTCTCTATGTATCTCTGTTTTACAGGATTGTGAGACTCTGGATAGCATAAGGATTATTAGTGCATGTGATTTTCATGTTGTAGTATATTTCTCCTTGTACTATGTTTAAAATGCATCAATTAATAAAATTGTTGTAATATTTATTTCCCTCCCTATAGGACATGTTGATGCAGGTAAAAGTACTTTAATGGGTCATCTGCTCTACCTTTTGGGAAATGTGAATAAAAGAACTATGCACAAATACGAACAAGAGTCTAAGAAGGCTGGCAAAGCTTCGTTTGCCTATGCATGGGTCTTGGATGAAACGGGTGAAGAAAGAGAAAGGTAGAAATATCTTTCAAAGGGAATTTCCTTCTTTTTCTGAAAGAACAGCATTTGTTAGGAAATACTGATCTAGTAATAATGCTTTGGTAGAAATACCCTAAGTGTTTAAAGATATTTACTCAATACTTATTAGCAAATATTTTTCTTGTTATCAAAAGAAAAAAGTAATATCCTCTCTGGATTATAAGAAATGTGAATAAGGAGTTGAGTATTTCTTTACGTATTTTTATGCTGTGGAGTGCAGTGGAGGACTACAGTGCAAAACACTTCTAGTAGCCAAGTTAGTTCATTTAAAGCTGCCTTGCTGGTTTATTGCTGGCAAATTTCTCCCAGTTTGCTTTTTTTTTATGAAAAGTTCTAGGTTAAATATTTCTATGAAAGGGTGTCGGAATTATAAACTAAGTACCGAAATGTCAGTTCATCATGTGACTTATGTTGAATATAAAATTTATAAATTTATATTCTTCATTAATTGCTTGTAATAACTTGAAATACGAAATTTAAGGTTGAATTTTATCATATTGAAAAAGTATTTAATGAGGAAGCAGTAAAGCAAGTTAAAATATCTAAGAGCTTCTAAGAACATTATAAAGCTAAAGACATGATATTCTGCATTCAGAAAATAATAAAAAAAGTATTTTCTTATGTGTTTATATTTTTTACAATCACTTGTCATCTGAGGTTTTATAGCATGTAAGCTCTTACAGTTGAAAAGATAACCTTCACAATGAACAGTGATGCTGAAAAACATGGAGTAAGGCAGTAAGGAAGGTTTATTTTGTTAGTTTATATTGTCATTGGAAATAGCATATTTTAAGTAGCTAGGCTAACATGAGAAGTTTTCTCCCTTGAAAGTACCAGTCTTCATCATCTATGAAGGGAGATGCAGATGACTAACCAAGATACCCACATGTGTGATAGGATTCATCTAATCAAATCTTGTGCCATGTGGTTGTTAGTGAGATGTGGAACTGAGTCAAACCACTGTGATCCCTATTTGATAATCAGTAGTTCTGCATGTGGGTCTTTGCAAATGTGTCACTGTATTCCTATAGTCCCATACCTTGTATTTTTTTTTAGTCTTGGCTATGTTCCCATTATTCTGTTGCCTTTTTCTGGAAAGCTAAATGTTAAAAGTAGAATTAGCAATGATTTAAATACACAGTACAATTTTCATGTTCTCACTGTGCTTGTTGGAACATAGTCTGTGGATGCCTGGAGTTAGTACTGTGAATTCTGGATGTTTGTTTCTTCGTGACTAGAGTTACTGCTTTTCCAGCAAGCAGATTTCTTTCATTTTTTTTGTGTGGGCTAAATCAAATGAAAGCTATGAAGCATGTAACTTCATGATTGTGTTTTTTATAGCTTACTTTGTATGTCTATGAAGCTTTCAAAGCAGTTTTAATGGTGCGTTGCATGTATGCTTTGTTTAAGGGGAGTGACCATGGATGTGGGTATGACCAAATTTGAGACAAAGACTAAAGTAATTACACTGATGGATGCTCCAGGCCACAAAGACTTCATTCCAAATATGATCACAGGAGCTGCACAGGTAGAGATGGTCTAAAACCCTTTTTCCAATATTATTATTTAAAACTTAGTTTTCTTCTTTTTTTTTTTTTCTTTAGATGAAATGAAATCATTGATGGTGCTAAGATATCTTTGAGGTTTTCATGATTTTCTAAACTTAAAAAGAATGTGTTTGTTTAAAGGCAGTAGTGGGACACTAATGTTTTGGAAGAGAGTTTTATTAGGGAAGTAATTTGAATACTAAGTTACAATTTGATAACATCAGAGTTGAGCTTTGAAAATTATTTAAATGTGCCATATGTTTACTCAGCAAGAAGTTCTGTGGAAGTAGCCTTGCAGGTAAAGACTAAGTGGTTTTGAGCTTAACGAAAAAGATCTGGAAAGGTCAAACAAAAGGCATCTGTTTAACAATATATTTTTATATGAATGTGAAAACATAATGTAGATAAAGTTTATGCAGAATGCATCTGTGTTGTCAGTAGGACATTTTCAGAGACTGCTGCAGCTTGTTTTAGGAACAGGAGATAAATTCAGTATTGGGCACTGCCCACTGAATTCAGTATGGCACTTACCATTCTCATGTAGATAAGTTATTTAATTTATGGAAATAATAAATCGGAAGGGGGGAATAGTAGCGGTTACATGACATAAAATGTATCAAAATTTTCCACTTAAAGGCACCCTATTTAAAATAGTAGAATTAATATTCCAAAGTAGAGCTGTAATCAAAGGTTTTGTGGTTTGGGTTTTTGGTTTGGTTTGGTTTTTTGTTTTTTTTTCCTGAAGCTATGCTACTGTGTAGAGGTTTTTACTTTGTGCATGCCATTACAATCTGAAACGTGGGTTTATCTTTAGATCTCAGTAAGGATGGATCATGCTGTTAGTATGATTTTGCAGATAATGAACTATACCGTAGGAAGGCTGACTTGCCCCAAGTTCTTGTAACGCAGTGGTTAGGCTGCAGAATAGTCAGAAGTTTGCAAATTATGGTGTAGATCTTGTACAGTCATCTATATTGTGGAGCATATCTTGTAGGAAGGTCAGGAGTTTTAAGATTAGAAGCAGGTCTCTAGTTTCAGAACAGTGGAAAATGCTGGCTCAACCAAGCCATTTTCTTTACAACTTCAATTAAATTGGTTTGTCTTTTGGGGGAAAAATAATAGAGGCAGAAGTGTTAAGACTTCCAAATCCACCAGCAATTTTATCAGTTCAGCAGAAGATAGGGCTGGCCAAATAAGACTTGGTATCTGTGTTCCCTTAGGTCTCAGGATGGTGAGGGGCTGGTCTGTTTTGAAGCCTGTAAAGGAATCACTGAAACTTTGGAAGTTTCTGTTGTCTGTTAGAGTAGCTACACTCAGCACTGAAGCAATGCATAGAAGAAAGCAAACATGGAAATAGCTCTGATGCCTGAATTCTGTTAGGAGGTGAATCCCCAACTGCTGTTACACAAAATGCAAATCAGCCTTATCAGGGCCAGGATCTAGCCTTTAATACATATGGTTAGTTCCCGTAAGTCCTGAGGCACAGTTTTATACTTTAGAAAATACAGGATGTCCTTTTTTTTGAGGGAGAAGTTCACTGCAGTGCACTTCTGAGGCTGAGAGCTGTGGGGAGATTCATCCTTCATCCTTTTCCTGTTCTCACGGTTGTGCTGTCTCTGTCTGACTCGTGGGGATTTCATGCCTAGGATGAAGCGAGGAGAATTCAGAGCCAGGACAGTGTGCTGTCTCTGTTCCTTCTCCTGGCATCCTGAAGCATAAGCGCATAAGGAAAGAGTGAAAGTACCACTTTTTCTTCTCTTTTCATAATGTCCATCTCATCAGTCCTATGAAATTGTGTTATACCTGCCTCTTGTCAGCAGTACCTCTATTCATGTTCTTCGCCATTGCATGGTACATGATGATGGTCTACCTGGCTGTTACTTGCCAAAGCAGGAAAAGTAGAAGAAATATTAGCAGCAGTTAAGGCTAACAGCAAAGTGTGGGGTTTTTTTCCCTGTGCTGACTTTTATGCAGTGCTGTAGGCTCTGTGATACCTTTTTATTCTTAATGCTGTGGTAGAGCTTGCCTAGATTATAAAATAGGCTACTTTTTCTTTACCACCTTGTGATTTTGGCATTCTGCAGTGTCTTGAGTGGACTGTGAAGCATCCACATCCAACATGCAGTTGACCATTTGTTTCAGTTGTATAGTGAGGTGATTTATCTGTAATTTTCACAGCTACTTACTATGAAGGTGTCCAGACAGAAGCAGGGAGAACTGAACATTGTTCATACCTGTTCTTAAGCTTCCAGAGCACAGATTGGTTCTGTTCAATTGAAGTCTGTGCAGCACGTCCATAGTGGACAGTTTGAAGAGGATAGATTCCTAAAATCATGAGTTGGCTTGTGTTTAACAGAAAATGATGGGTTATGACATGAGGTGACATAATGCCATATCTCACCAAAGTGGCCATGACTCAGGATTGAGCAGCTTCAGTTACAATTGAAGCTTATCAGGATTCCTCCAGTTCAGAGGATGTTTTGTATGAAATGTTGCTGATTGACATACTTACTCAGATAATTTCCACCTCTTATAACCACTTTTGATTGTTTGATTGGTTGGTTGATTGTTTTGTTTTTGTTTTTGTTTTTTTTTTTAATCTAGGCTGATGTGGCTATTTTGGTTGTGGATGCTAGCAGAGGGGAATTTGAAGCAGGGTTTGAGACGGGAGGACAAACTCGAGAACATGGATTATTAGTGCGCTCTCTTGGAGTGACGCAGCTAGCTGTTGCAGTCAATAAAATGGACCAGGTACATCCTTAATTTTTTCATGCAATTGCAGGGTTTCCATCTAGGATTGTGGACCCTAAGTTTAAGGATCAATATTGTGTCTTTCTTCGATTCTCAGGTCTGTTTCTTTTGTTTAGACAATTTTTTTTTATTGATGGATGTATTTTCAAAGCAGACAGGATAATTTTGGTGTTAAAATGAGTAGGGGTCCTTCTTGTTATGTTAGATTTTCACAAGTACCAGTTAACCCAGTGGCATCTTCAAGGGCATCTTGGTGGTCATTCAGGTCAAGACCCCAAGAGCTTTATTTAAACCTGTAATGTGTGTTAAGTATTACTAGTTTGTATTTTAGATTATTACTGTATATACTGTATATATTCTTGCTGAATCTGAATTTTGAGTAAACTTAAGAAAAAGAGGAGTTGTTCAAGGACCAATCATACTAAAGGGGCTTGGAAGGTAAGTAATGGTGTGTTGTTTACTATCAGTAATTGTTAATATGTATGCTTTTATGTGTCCAACTATGAAACCACCTGGAAGTCTCATGTTTATAAATTCATTGGCTGCTCTGTGTGGAGAACATCTACTGATACTACAGAGTTGATTACTGCAGCTGTATGTTGGAGTCATGGTTAAAAATCTACAATTTTATTATCATAATATGTTTTCTATTTTAGGTCAATTGGCAACAGGAAAGATTTCAGGAAATTACTAGTAAACTTGGCCAATTTCTTAAACAAGCTGGCTTTAAGGTAATGTAAATTTCTGAGGTCTTTGTTGATTTGCTCAGGCTTTTGAGTAGACTAGATTTTCTTACAGTCAGGTTATTTTGTGTCATTTTCCTGCTGCTGCTATGTGTACATAATGTAGCGGATTCCTTTTCTTACTGGTAGAATGTATGTTAAGCCTTGGGTCAATACTCTTTCTGTCGTCACCGGCTTTGTTTAGGTCTGTTGGATCTTTGGGGCACTTGCCTCATTTGTAGTTTCTCGGGATTGTCATCTGTAAAGCAGAACAGACGAAGGATCATCTGTCTTAATGTTCAGGATTGCATGAATAACAGAGAGTTTTATACCAAAGCAGGTGTCAGTGTGGATTATGAACTCATAAGAAAACTCTCCGTTAGCCATTCTTGAATGTTCTTCTCACGTTTCCTCATTTGGACTAGCCGTGGCCTTCCTGAAATCCCTATGCATAAACCAGCATTTCAAACCAAAGTTTTGCCGGTCAGATATAAAATTGGAGTTTGTTACCTGAAGTCAGTTTCTAGTTGTTAATGTTGCTATCATTGTGTTTTAATATTACCAACCCTTTGCTGGAGCACTGTGATCAAACAAGAAGTAAACTGAAAGGAAATGTATCAGCTGAGAAATCTGCCTTCTCCAGGGGAAATACGAATGTGCCAACTGTTCTTTTGTAGCTTAGATGCATAATATGGAAAAAATTCATCTCTTGCTTCTGCTAGAAGATCCTGTTAATATATGTTTAACTTCTTTTTAATTAGGAATCAGATGTGGCTTATATCCCAACAAGTGGCCTTGGTGGTGAAAATCTGGTTACAAGGGGTCAGATAAGTGACCTCACACAATGGTATAAAGGAAAGAGCTTGTTAGAGCAAATTGGTGAGTGCAATTTTTCTTCATTTAAAAACTGATGTATCTGGGTCAAATATATGTAAAAATCTATGCCAAAAATTTATTGTGGGGAAATGCAGGACAAAGTCTTAGGAATGCAGTATAGTTGATTTATCCCTAGGTGAGAAGTTGTTGAGATAATTACTGAATAAAGGAATTCTAAAAGATCTTATCGATTTATTTGCAGATTCTTTCAAGCCACCCCAAAGATCAGTGGATAAACCATTTAGGTTGTGTGTTGCTGATGTTTTTAAAGGTTGGTTGTTTTTAAATATTTTCACCAATATTTAATACAAGTGTTGAAAAATGATGTAAAAATAAGACTTAAAGTAGATGCTTTATGTGTATCAGTAGTCTTGAACAGGAATAGTGAGTTTTCAAGCACTGTTCTTTGTCAAATTTTAGATAGTACTGTTGAATGAGAAACACACTGGAAAACAATTTGAGGAAGAAAATCTGCATGACCAGCTAATTGGCTATGTAATGAATTGATGGTTCTGTGGGACAGAATTTGGGAGTTTCTTTTTCCAAAACTGATTCTTGTCTACATGAATGTTTCTCAAACTTTTTATGAGTGTGACTTCAGGCTCTTTTACCTTCCACTCGTGGTTTTTAAGAGAGTTTGACTTGTTCATTTTATGTCCGCTGTTGTAGCTGTAAATAATGATAAATTCCCTCATTTTTGTATAAAAATTTGGGGTTGAGGTGGAAGAAAAGGGTAGTAGTGGTGAGACTGCTATAACCAGCCAAGGATTTAATGAAAGGCAGCTAGCAATTCTCTAGCGCTAATAGAGAAATGGACAGCAAGTACCTACAACCAGTTCTTATTCCCATTGTCTGGAAAAACCAGGCTGCCTTGAGCCCTTAAGGTCCTAATGGCAAACTTAATACGTTTTTTTCAGTTAAATACATTGACATTTACAGGTAAGTTAGAAGAAATCGGGTTTGTAACACTCATCCCAGTTGAAACTTTCCACAGGTCCCTTGACAAATGTTGCAAACTAATGACAGCATGATTTGAAATGTTGTAAAAAATTTGTTATCAAATATTATTATTATTGAATTTCTTATTTTAAAGTAAGTTGTACTTTATATATTGGATGCTTATAGAGGAAGTACAAGCAAACCAGTTCAAAATACAGATTGTAACTGGAAAAATCAGTTTTCTTCAATTTTCATGTGGGTCTTTGAGAAAACACTAGATGCCATACATGCCCTAGGTTAGCTGACTTAAGGTACTCAAGTGATAACATTAAATATTGAAACTTTGCATGAGAATTTACCCTAGTGTTTTACCACTAGTTTTGTCATGTAGGCCATCACTGCAATTTTTATTTCTTTTTTTTTTTTTTTAATTTTGTGAGCTGTGGGAAGGTGTGTTGGGATTATTGATTGAGATCTTTCGAAATATTCTCACAACTTTTTGTTGCAATAATCGCTTTTGTGTTGAGCGAAGTTTCACAAAATGAGCAATTTTGATTTAATCTGCTTCACTAAAGTATACAAAAAATAATGGCTTTGGGAGGGACTCAATTTGCATATACGGAGTTTATCACTAAATTTGGCCTTTTGTTTGTTTTTTAGGCTTTTTTTTTTTTTTTTTTTTCCTCCTTACCTTGTGATTTCAAAACTTAATTAACTGGGGTGCCACTAGAGGAAGTAGCTGTGGGTGCAAGTACATGAAGCAACAATTGTTCTCAGCTCCGTTCCAGTGCCTGTGCATGCTGTCCATAGAAATGTGTAAAAAGTGAGAGTGCTGACTGTACTCTTACGTAGTTTGGAAAACCCCTTTCTCTATTAAGGTTACTCACACATATGATTCATCTACCTCAGCCTGATTTTAGCTGTTGTCCTCCATAGCCCTCCTAATATTCTCTCCAGGCAAACTATCTCCTGATGCAAGAGGTCCCTGTAATTTCCTTCAGTACCCACTTACTCTTTTATAATGCTACCTGGAGTATGACTTGACCTGACTTTAGAAAAGCTTTGTCCAGCAGCCGAATCCTGAGGACAAAAAACATGTCCTGGCAGAACCTGAGTATCATGATACACAGATATGAGGCCATTTTTATGCCCTGATTCTGTCCCCCACTGTCTATTTTGTGCTTGCATTGATTTCATGGGGAGCTGAGAAACTTGACACTGCAGGAAGCAATCAGCATGGGGGAGAGGGCAAAGCTTCTAACACCACACTAGTTTACTAAGCCAGAGCTGGTGATGTTGTGAAGAAAGGAGAAATGGTTCTTGATTGTAGTTGGGAACATGGAACCTCTTCGTGGTTCTGGTTGCCTGCAAGTGCTTGCAGAGCCAGCTTCAGGTTTTTTTTGTGTACCATATTGTGTTGATATTTATACCATGACTTGGGGATTCTTTTTATAGCAAGTATCTTGTTCTCCAGTTTTCTGTTCTATTGACATCCAATGTCATGTCCATGATTGCAATCATCTCGTTCGATCGAATGAATAGAGGAAAATTAGTTTGCAGGCACTTGTAGTATTTTTACAGCTAGATAGATGGAAGCATTCATCAATAATGGTGATGAATGCAAAGAGCAAGTTGGTAGTATTTGACCTGAAATCTTGAGCTTGCTCTTTTGAATTCAGCTTTAAATGAAGCTTTTAAAATAATGTGACACACAAACTACTAAGATGCTTGCATGTGATTAAATTCTAATGTTCAGCAAAAAGTATATTTGATTTTTTGTTTGGGTACTGAAAATGTCATTGTAGAATCACTTCAGAGGATTCTTTTTAAACACACCTATAAACATATGTTAAGGAGATGAGGCATTTCTTAAGGTGCACATGCATAAATGTGTGTGTAGAACATCTGGTGAAAAATAACTGACATTCTAATAATGAGCAGAGTATTAGGACATTGAAGAAGAAAAACTTTGCAGTTCTTTTATGGAGAAATATTTAAGTCAAACACAGTCATAATAGGTCCTCGTATTAAATAGGACTGAATCAATCTTTGACTTCCCAGGAATAAAAGTAAATACGCAGACAGAACATGTAGGATTCTGACTCAGTTAAACAGTAAATGTCATAGGAATTTGTATTTGTATGCATGAGAATTTTTATGAAAGTTCTGTGGTATGCTTTTTATCTGTAATTGAAGTGAGTGTGTGCTGAATTAAATAAAGTCGCTATACATATTATGCTATATATATTATGCTATATATATAATGCTATATATATTAAGGGGCTTAATCTAATACTGAAAATCTAAAAAATATTTCTTCAGGTACCTACATTTGTTTAAAGAAGGATATTTCTCCCTTAGTTCTGAAAAACATAAGATCTAAAGGTTTTGAATTTAATGTTTCGTTTTCATTATGATGCGCAGCTGGCTAACTTGCAAATACAGAACACTGCAGGGAGGAAAAAACCCCATCTTCATTATATTAAAAACTTACTTATGCATTGCTGCAGGGCTAACCTGTGATGGAAAATTAACCTTATTACCAAGTGTTTTGAAATTATTACTGTGTTTATTACAGACCAAGGATCAGGATTTTGTGTCACTGGTAAAATAGAAGCAGGCTGTATTCAAGTTGGAGAACGACTTCTGGCAATGCCTCCCAATGAAACTTGCACTGCAAAAGGTACATTCTTCAGAAGCGTGTTTTCTTTCAAGTCAATACTAGGCTAGAAGCAGTTACTGAAATGGTAACAGACTGTCAAACTGATACTAACTGTCAAACATAAAATGTGAAAGCATAAAACGGATTTCTTTAGATGTGACTGTGTCTGTATAAATATGTGTATCAAGAGTATGTGAAATCTTGCATTATTATTTTTTAGAATCATAGAATAGCTAGGGTTGG
>NW_009935232.1:87453-132099 GCF_000696875.1 Nestor notabilis | reverse complement strand
CCCCCCCTCCTTTTTTGGCTCAATGTCCGCGTTCAAGACGGAGCTGTCGTGCCCCGTATGAAACGGCGAGAACAACGCTAAAGTCAGCACGCAGCGAGCTTTGCACGGCACCGTTCTCCTCCGAGGACCCGCACCCTCCCGGCCCGGAGCGGGCGGGCGGGCACCGTGCTGGGTTCTGCCCCGGAGGAGAGAAGCACCTCGGTACCGCGTACCGGCGCTGGCTGTCAGGCTCTGAAGACTGGCGTGCCCCGAGTTTGCTCCGTGCTCTTAGGAAAGGCACCGCAAACTCACTCTTGGCTACGGACGGCTCCTGCTAGGGAGCCCCGCAAGTTCGAGATCGCGGGTTTTGTGGTTATTTCTCACCAGCGTGCCCTGAAATTTAATTTTTGTTAACTTTAAATAGTGAGTAATAATTCTGGCCCAGTAATTGGAAAAACTGACATGAGTTTCCTTCGGCTGTGTAAAGAAAGCCCAGTGCTACGTTCAGCCTGCTAAGTTATTTGCCAGCACAAGGATTTTACAACTCTCTTGCTGTTTCAGGAGGTAAAATGACCTAAATGAAACCAAACATCAAGCTGTTAAATTAGCACAGACAGGAATCCAGCTGTGTGCTTTCTTTGAAATCCTCATTAGCATGTTACCCTGAAATGTAAGATGGCTGAGGGATTCATTTCTGAGAATACTTCAAGGTTTCTCAACAAGCTGCTGCTGCAGATCTATATCTGACTGTAGGGATAAATCCTAAAATCTATGCTTGCCAGTAAGGTCAAGGCAGCCAGCGGAGATGTATTGAACCACACTGTCAGAGGCAGACATTTCAGGCCAAACTCATTCCTGGTGCAGCACTGCTAATTCCTTTGAAGTAACACGAGGGATGAATTTAGTCCCTCATGCTGAAAGATATATCAATAGGAAGCAATTTAGATTGGGCCACTTAAAGTGCATGTAATACAAAAAAGAGAGAGAGACTGAAGAGTAATGCTTTAAGGGTTCATAGAGGTTGATTTGTGTAAGCTAGTGAGGTTGTAGCAGTGCTGTCCCAAGGGAAAGTTGGGCGAATGGGAAATTGCCTTTTATGGCTGAGCCTCAGGTTAACAGGAGAGAGGAAAGTAGTTTTAGGATTACTGTGTAAACTGGCAGTGTTACAGGCTGCCCATCCAAGTTACACTCCAGTCACACAATGGCACCTATTCACCTTACCCTGTTCCCCAATTATCCAGAGCCAAACCCAGCTGCAGAGTTTACATTTCCTTCACCTTCTTTCTCTTTTTCACACAATGCACCAAATAACAACGTTGTCCGAGTTGTGACATTGAGTTGGGATTGGGGAAGGGCAAGAGGGAGGTGCTGAGAAATTGGTAACTCAGTTGTAAAGCCTTCTTGCTTTGTTCTCTTAAAAACTTGAGAACCTGATAGAGTGTACACAAGATAACTGCTCATTGATGTCTTTTGACTTGTTCTAGGTCCCAATATACTCATAGCAGGAAAACTGTGTTATCTTCTGTAGCTGTTAATGATTCTTGCTAAATATTTTTGGAGCTTTGGACTTTGCCATCTCTGCTAGTCCTGTCAGAAACCGAGCAGTTGTTTGCCCAGTGTGAACTGGCAAATAAATATTTCATTATTTTATAATGAGTGGGAGGCACATGAATGGAAGGCTTGGTCATTCAGAGATTGCAGCCGCTTTTCTCTGGGGATCTCATGCTGTGTCTCTTTTGGTATTTCAGACTGGCTGCTGGAAAGCTGCCCTGCCGTAGCCACTGACGCTATGGAAGACCGCATCCGCTGGTCTAGGCTGTAGAATGGTAGCGCACAGCAAGGTGTCAGCAGATAATGCAGTTGCAGCAGACCCAAGGTGTCTACTTGACCCTCCGGCACGGGATCGTTCACAGGCTCGAGGCTACCAGGGCCCAGGCCGGCCCAGCACTGTGCAGGCACAGAGCAACACACACTTCCGAACCTTTCGCTCGCAAGCGGATTTCAGTAGCATCACTAGAGCCAGCAGCCTGCTGGATGCCTGTGGCTTCTACTGGGGACCTCTGACTGTCAATGCTGCCCATGAGAAGCTGAAGTCTGAGCCTGAGGGCACCTTCCTCATCAGGGACAGCACACAGAAGAATTGCTTCTTTGCCATCAGTGTTAAGACTGCAACTGGGCCCACCAGCATCCGGATAAACTTTCAGACTGGGCATTTCAGCCTGGATGGCAGCAAAGAGACTTTTGACTGTCTTTTTAAGCTGCTGGAACATTATCTAAGCTCCCCAAGGAAGGTACTGGTTACCCCACTGCGCAAAGTCCGTGTGCAGCCCCTGCAGGAGCTCTGCCGGAAAAGCATTGTGAAAACTTTTGGAAGAGAGAACTTAAACCAGATCCCCCTCAATCCTGTTTTAAAGGACTACCTGAAATCCTTCCCATTTCAGATATAAGTGCAGCATTAACTGTATAGGGACGTGTGAGAGATGTGTGAAGAAATCCAGCTTCCTGGGTTTTTAACCATGTTTGACAGTGAGCAAACTTATTTTTGTAGCAATTTACTGTATTTTGAACTTGAACACTTGACTTTTTATGTTTACAAAAACTGTTTGCACAAACCTGGGGCTTTAAAACCCTGGCGTAATTTTTCTGCCAAGCAGAATATTTTATTATTATATAATATTTTTAATGATATTAACGTAATAAACTTTATTGTGAAAGTTTTTAAAAAAAATAGCATCTCTGGTTTTAGTTTTAAAGGTTCTAAGTACCTATCCTGCTGACAAACTTGAGCTGATGATTGAGTGTGTAATGCAGACGGATCTCCACATGGTCCTGCTTTTTGCCCTACCGAACTAGCCTGGTTTAGTGCTAGTCCAAACAGACAGAGGATTCCTGCCCAAAAGGCCTAAAACAGAAAGATGCAAGTGAGTAGAACATGTCCTTAGGATAAATCTGCCCAGAAATCTAGCTCTTTTCTTCTAAATTCTAAGGCTAGAGCCGTGCACAATATTTGAAAGAGAATTGAACCCTTGGCTGAGCTAATTGCACCAACTCTGCTTGCCTTTTTTCTATTAAAAGCTACAAGGCTGTAAGCAAGAAGAGGCTCCTGTCTGACGTAATAAACCACATGAATGTCAGCAGGGAAAAATAAAACTGCCCAGGAATGCCATTCACACGTCTGAAAGGTCTGTGAACACTGTGTCACTATGATGCGCTGGGGGAAGGATAGCTTAGTTCTCTTATTAAATTGGCATGCACAAAATGGCAAAGATGCAGACAACTTTAGACTTCAGAAAGATGCCCCCAATTCCTGATGACCTACAGAGCACAGACTTGTTATTTTGAAAGAATCTGTGACTTAACTCTGTGACGATATAGAGAAAGCATAAGCCTATAGATTTGTAGCTGTAATTTCTAGTGGCTAAACTGCATTCAAAGGAAGTTAAAATGTACCATACTGTTTTGTACTACCATTTGTACAAAATCAGTGAAGGCACCACTGGGTTTCTGCCTGCTAACAAAAGGCAAAATCTGTGCCCCATAGAGCTGTGACTGTAAATGACTGAGATGCCCAATGTTGCAAAATATTGCCTGTAATGATAAAGTGGTTCTCCCCTCCCCCCCAGCATTTCCTGAAATCCATGAAAAGCTGACTTGGAAAACCAGCTGAACCAAATCACTTAAAAGAAGGCACAGAGTCTTTCACAGAAATGTACTCTATCAGCACAGATCTACAGTGCTTACAGTAACTGTAAGCAGTAAATGAAGTCATCTTTAGAGTTTGGAAGATAAAAGGTCTCTCCCTTGGCTGTAATTCACATTCCTTTTAAAGCTAAATCCACTTCTACGAAACACCAAGTGCATGTTATAGAGTGTTCCTCCCTGAATAATTTGTTTAATGTCATTTACTCTACAGAATCAGCTCTTACGTCATTGATGTTTCTTTGGAGCAAATAGGCTACCTCCTCAAACATGACTAAGTGCACTGGACACTGAGAAAGGGAAAAAGAAAGAATGTACAGACAGTATCATGTGACCCTTTACTTCCCTAAAATGTTTTTTGGATCAGTCCTGCCATCCCTGGCTGAGATTAGCAGACAACATTTCTGCTTCATTCTAAAGCTGGAATTAGTTGCTGAAAGATGCATTTTCCCACAGCAGCTGCAAGGATATAAACTGGGGAAGTAGTGAATGTTGTGTTAAGCAGCAGATAAAAGAGAGGAGCAAAAGAGCAAATCTACGTGAATGTGAATAGCTTTAAGAAGTTAAACTGGGGAGGAAAAAAAAAGGCTTTTCAGGTTGAAGGCTGCCAAACTGCTTTGCTGTCAGCAGATTGTTATCCCTTTTCCTGTCTTCTTTTCCCAGCCCCACACTGTAGTATCTTTTAACCCTTCAGGCCCCAAAGTAAAGACTCCTGCCTTGCTGTATAAATGAGTGTCCACATGACCACATTAGTAGTAGAACAAGCACAATGTAGCTTAGAAGGTTCTCCACTACCCCTGGTGAAAACAAACAAAACTAGACCTAAATATGCAGTAAGGGGCTTCCACTTGAAAGGCAGGGAATGAAAGGCATAAGGATTGAGCCCATTTCATACTCTTCCTGGCAGAAACAAACCTACTTTCTTTGTCCCTTTTGTTGCTTTAGAGTAAGTTTAGCAGAAATAATCCATATCCTCCCTCCTTAATGCCTTCAGTTTGTCTTTCATATGAAATGTAAACATGGGCTACCTCAGAAAAAAATATAATCAAAATTGTAAATAAGGACAAGAACATCACAATTGTATAAAAGGTCTCTTAAGGAAAGAGGAGACAGAGCAGGCTTGTATTTTAAGCTATGTGCCTTTTCACCTGCCATATTCTTCCCTGTCCTTCCTTTCCTTCTTCCCTTCTCTCTCTCCCCCCAGCATACAGTAATGCAGTGGCCAGGCAGATCCTCTCTCTAGCAGATATATGTACATCGGTCCAAAGCAGTTAAGAAATCCTACCCACAGTATGTGTGTTCACAATGTCACTCTGGCTTGCCCTCTGTAAGAGCGAATGGAGGGCTCTCTAAAATGTTTGCTTACCTGTGTGCACTGACTTTAAGGACTCTGTCACATGTAACGGGCATAGTAGAAGTCTCCTGAAGATTTCTGCAGTAATTCGAGCTGTTAAATCTCTCATCCTCTCATAAAGTACCAGCAAGGTCAAATAGGGAATTTGTGGGATTCTGCACCTAAAGCAATGGGAACACATAACAGTGCAGTGATTTTAATCCTCCCTGCTAAACAGTATGCGAAGAGTGGTGTTTCCTGTCCCTCTCCCCCTTCTCAGCTCTTTCCTCTGACCTTTTCACTCCTGGCTGTGGCTGGAAAGTGAAGTAAATAGTCAATCTGGTAAAAGACTACAGAAGAATTTGAGCCACGCTCAGGAGCAGAGCTAAGCAGAGCAAAGTCTCTTTTCGGAAGAGCCTGCAGTATTTGTAGTTAGCGGGAAGGGACAGCTTTAAAATGATACCATTTGCAGCATGGATGTGTCCCCCGCAGGACCCTGGGGGTCTCTGTCCCACAGAGAACAGCAGGGTGGGAACTGTGCAGCAGGGTCCTGCTGGGACACCAGCCAGCCCTGTTCCAGTGCAACTCTCCTGTGACCACATGCAGCAAGACTGAGGCTTTCTCTCTTCTTGAAGACTGAAACACAGTCACTTTCAGAGTAGGTTAATTTACATACCCTGCTGCAGCTGTAAAACACTTGCTAAGAAATAGAGGTGATTAATAGAACTGTAGATGTTTAGAGAACCTGGTTAATTTAAGCATGAAGAGTTACTGAATGCTCAGAAGGAGCCTCCTGAATGACACACATAACCTTACCCACTGTGAAGCTGTGGTCACACTAATTCTGTTATGATTGAAGTCATTTACAAGAAATGATGCTTCAGCTGCAGTCAGCACTGATGCTATTTTCAACAGTCAAGAAAAAAGTGTCCCCTAGGGCAACACACTGACCGTATCTAGCTATCAATACTTTTCACCCAGCTTGTACTTAATCCTCTATTGAACAGTGTATACCCCTCCTGAACCTTCTCCTTCAGATCCGGTGTCAGCTTTTCCATCATGCCGGGCTGTCACTCGGTCCCCATCTCTCCTTCCACCCCTCCATTCATGGTGCTAACAGCATGTGAAGCAAAGCGTTTATTCATTAATTCCAGCTTTGAGACAAAGGCTGTGTAACAGCAACTCAATTCAGACTCTGCATTGTTTTCTGTGCAAAATGTAAGCTAACAACTGCATGTGCAGTAAGTTCTCAGGATGTTTCTCCCAATTGCCAAGAAGTTCTGTTCAGGACCTTTCATCGCTGCTCACTTGCCTGTTGTCACACTGCTGCACAATACTCGAATCCTGTCATTGTATCTGACTTTTTACTCCATAGCTGTTTACCAACATAGCGAGTTTGCTGTACTTGGGTCCAATTTGCTCTTTGTGTCACCATCGAATAACAGAACCACAGGCCAGCAGGGAGCATAAAGAAAAGCCCAAATTCTCCCACGTATCCCAGCGTGTAACCACTGTTCAAGCATGGCAAAAAGCAGCAAAGGCCAATGAGTCAGACTACAAACTCCCGACTGACAGATGGGTGAGTCAGCCATATGCCAAAAACATTTCCCCTCTGTCTGGACCTCAGTGACATGCTTTGGATGTGGTTATCGAAGACAAGAATGACAGAGATGATGCTTTTGCATAGCAAAGCAATTACCCTAGAATCTTCAGCCATGAGAAGAGCAGATATCGTGAGGATGCAATAGCAGTCAAACAGAATAAAGAAAATAACCAGCCATGCCACAAGCCACATTTCATGAGCATCCTTCATTCTACTCCTCTTGATACTATTAGCAAGACAAAGTAGGATCACCTTTCTGTTGTCATTTTAATCTCAGTTATATTTTTTGTAGCTCCCAGCCATGTAGAAGAATGATAAATATAGTCATCACTCTTTCAGAGTTCTGTCTCCTTCTGTGAATCATTACATTATGACCTGCTTCTGCTCATGAGCACAAAAGTTCATCTTCACTAACAGATTTTAGGGCTTTTTTGTTCTCTACTGCTAACTGAAAGAAAGCAACTGTGAAGATTTACACATTTTTTACTACATAAGATCCACTGGCCACTGTGCTGTGCTTGTAGGTGTGCATAATTCCTCTAGACATGGCTACAGAAGTAAAGAGCTGAGTGGTAAAAAAAGGGGAACTTTTTTTACACGATTAGTGTGTTTTTAATGAGAGGCTTCTTACACGCTTATCTATTGCCAAACATTTATTGCTCCTTCCATAGAAATACTCATTAAATGCCTCTTTCGTCCCAGCATGATTAATTACTTTTTCGTTCTGTTTTTATTACAGGAAAGGGTTATTTATCTTAACAGTACCTTGTTCACAAATGATTACGAATTCTACAGCCTGTAGTTCAGGTTTACAGGGAGATATTCCATGGGCAGATCTGGAATGGTGCTAGGAATCCTGAGAGGACACTCTGACCTGGACATCTCTGCACTTGCAGTATGGCACATGCTCAGGATGTACACACAGTGTTGTTAGCTTAATTCAGCTTGTGGATCAGATCTAGCGATCATCAGTGGACATTAGTTCCACAAAGCCCCTTTACTTATATTTTACCAGTACCTTCATCTAGTTTGACTTTGTTTGACTTCTGCCTCAGAAGTTTTACCAGGAATTTTCTGCAGTGCAGAGTTATTCCTGCAAAGTGCATAGTTACGCCTGCTGCGTCAGTGAACATTATCAAAGCCAGTTATGTGCAATTAAACTTACTAGAGGTTTTAGGCAGACATCCAATCTCAACTGAAGGACATCAAGCACTAAAGAATTTACTGTGTTCTTCCATGTGTTCTACCAGTTAACACACTGGCTGCACTACAATGCAACTTTTATTTTCCAACCACCAACATGTCCAGCCAGTCGCAGTTCTCTTTCCATTTCAGATTACAATAGTGCCATGGCATGAATGCAGGTGGAGAGGGAATAAAGGGAATAAAGTAGACAGTGGGACATTTTTTCTCTTTACCTGACTGAATAGGACTGGGCATAAGGCTGCCTTCTTTTATGTAATGTGAGCTATTTGCCACCCTGGACTTACTGAGCTTGGTAACAAGGGCAGAAAGATGAAAGTCTTGACATCAGTTTTAATCCAGCACATTGGGAAAGGAGAGGAATCTGAAGTTGCTATAAATCAAGCTCCCCCTCTCTCAGGTTGCTGAAATGCAGATAGCGAAGAAACTGTAACTACTGTACTAAAATAAGATGTGCAGGCCACACAAACAAAAGACCTGGAAAGATGCACCCAGCTGGATAAGGAAGTAGGAGAAGTAGTTTAGGCCTTTACTTAGAGGCTGTCAAATCTCTTGGAATTTCTGTGCTCTGTTTTAGTTGCTTTTCACAGTGTAAGCGGACATCCTGACTCTGTTAAAAAAGAAACAACTATTTATTTGGCCCTTTTTTATTCTACCACCAACTGGACTCCTGATACTCTACTGCAGACTTTGAGAAGCAGGAAAGAAATCAGTGGTTTCAATAGTCAAGACACATAATAGGTACACGGATGAGCATGTTAATGATGAAGAAGGAGAAGAATGAACTTAGTAGCAACCAAGAAAAAGCAGGAGAAATAATCAGCAAATTTTCAGAGGAGATAGTGGTAAAGGGTGGCTTCACTGTGATGCATGCTGGGACATTCAGTGGTGGTGTCGGGATAGGGAGAAAGCTTGAGAACAGAGGCACAAGCGGGATCAGATCTCAAAGTCTGTACTTTTCATGTAGCTATAAAGCCAACCTTTAATTTGGTTACAATGCTCCCAGGTTAAGCCAGGTTACAGTGAAAAGTTACCAGTGTACTGGCAGATGAATATGTTGTCACTGTAAAGGAAGCCTCTGAATTCAGTTACCTTTTTCTTAGACTGAAGATCTTAGCTACTTTCACCAATCCCTTCCATCTTTCATAAAGTTTAAACTGAAATAAAGGTGCTTTACTGTACTGGTCTAACAGGCACGCTCTAGGTAGCATTAGACAGGACAGCTGCTGCATGAAGTCCCAGGGTGTGGAGGAGTTCCCAGCACTGTACTGTTCCCATGGATGCTGAACTGAAGGGCACTCTGCAAGACACAGTGTGAATGCGAAGAGATACGGAGAATACTGTGGACCCATTTTTTCTCTTGCTAAATCTGCTCTAGTCACAACATTTACACACATTGTGGGAAAAATGAAAATATTAACCATATGCAATTGCAGGTTTATCATATCAGAACATACAAACATCTAGAGTGAAATCTTAACTCCAGTGAAATCAATTTCCAGGAAAGATCAACTTTTCTATAGATGATATTATTAAATAACAGTACGTATATATTTTAATTCAAACTGGGAAGTATGGTTGCATTACAACGATTTTTAACTTGTTTGAGCCCCAGCTACCCGCTAGCTCACAGGTTCTAGACAAGATTGTTTGCAGTTCACTGCCTCCATTCCTTCTAGCTCTATACAGTATTTGCAAGTCTGCCCTGTGCCCTTCAAACTGCAACTGATACATATGTTACATTTTCACCCTGAGCAATCTTTCCCCAAAATCCACTTCCAACAGCAGAAACTAATTATTACAAGAATTTGAGCCAGATTGAACTTTCAGGCTGAGATTTTAGGTATCCTCTCTGGGATTTGAACAACTTCTGGTTCACAGACAGAGCACTGGAAACAGAAGTGAACATAAAATATTCTCCCAAAAATGTTACCACACAGGCTTGACTAAAGCTTACAGATTTTGGAACACTCAGTGGAATAGCCTTGTTTGGTTACTTTTTGACTTGCACATATACCACCACTGCTCAGGCAATCTAGAGAGATATGGAGATGGATTTGATATATCCAATAGATTCATGACATCAAAGCAGGGTAAGTATAATCGCTAACAGTATTATGAATTTGGAAGATACATATGCTTCACAAGGAGTAAGGCTACTAACTACTTTCTTAGTTCTCCCCAGATTAAAAATCGGTAAACCTTTTTGCTTGACTCTTCTGGCATGTATTCTACATACACAATCTGTTCAGAAATAGTTTTGGCAAATGCTTCAGAGATTGACTTAGGTTTTCTGTCCCCCTTACACTCTCATTTGCTCATACCAGGTCACACCAGCTACTTTGAACAGCTGAGTGAGGTGCAAATCAAAAGCTTTCAGAGAGATATGCCTAACTGCCACGGGGCAATAAGCTCTGTAAATGAGGTGCCTTAAAGACACTGTGTGAACCCTTCCCCAGGTTTCTCCCTGGTTCCCAACAAGGCCAGCTACACAAGGTAAAATTAAGTGACCCATGAAAGCTTTACAAGTATTACATAGCAGTTGCTTTCTCTTTAAAACAAACTGAAACTACAGTTCAGTACTTCAATTTTCTTATTACTGTTGCTGCACAGAAAAAGCTACTGACTGGCTGTGCTGTAATAATAGAGCATATGACCAACCTGTTATTCACTTTAAGTTTGCTATAGTTTTCCTCTCTATGGACATTAATTACAAAGGTGCCAGGTTGGCATTTACAACAAATTCTGTTCTTATAATTCGACAGTTATGCCAAATAATTCCTTTAAGTTTATATTCAGTGTAGAAAAGAAAAAGAAGGCTGCAATGAGAGAAATCTTTGACCTTACAGGGCATTCATTACTGGCACAGAAGGCAGACCTATCTAAACCATCTCAAGCCTTATGCACAGAGTGGTTTATAGCATCCAGTACTGGGTTTGCACGCATTTCCAAAAACCCGTCTATGTACATCTGCTGCTGGAATTCATGAGCTCACTGTAAAGAGCAGTTAACTCTTTTCTGGAATGGATAGCTGAAGCAGCAGGAGTCCAGAAGGTGACTTAGTGACGACATGAGTGGTTGCACACAGGGACAGTGATTTCTGGGTTTATCTGTCCTTCTCTAAAGCCTGAAAAACCAGCATCTCATGGGGTGGTGGGATGACCTCCCCAGCCAGCCTGGTTGTCTTCAGGGCCAAACTGACTGTCATGATGGGAGTCTAGGTCAGATTGGCAATTAAGGAATGTTGTTAAGGGATGGCTTTTTCAACAGGCTACAGATTTGTCCTTGGGAATTAAATAAGAATATCTCACCTAACTTGTGTGTTGTAGTTGTAAAGGTCTCTAGCACTGGTGAGAGTTTAAATGTCTTCAGCTTACTGCCAGGGATACACAGTTTTGAGGGCTTTAAGCTTAGTGAAGAACACACTGGCAACACTTGAAATCTAATATGCAAAGTTGAGTAAGTGGCCCACATGCCCATCTGGCCTTGAATAGAAGCCGTGTACGTACTGGTCAGAGGGATTTTCTCTTGAGACTACCTGCAAATAAAGGAGAACAGCTTTTGTTTCAGGAGCAGAGAACAAGGAGGAGTGTGAAACAGCGGGGCCTACTGAAGCTGTAAGGCACAAACGATGCTCCAGTTAGCCACAGAAGTATTTGGGATAGGAAAAGAATATAGAAAGGAAAAGAAATTCAGCATTTGGGTGAAGTGCTGCTGAAATGAGACTTAGGGCTCTGAACTCCAAGCAAGGAAATTATCTCCTGCCCTGTGATTCTTGAATCTTGCATTATATAGTTTGTACAAAATATCTATTCATAAACAGTCTGAGCGAAACTATTACAGCTCAGGCTCATGGACAGAGACCTTTCCAAGGCATCCTTAGTTCATTCTGGACTCTGCCAACAAATTGTTCTATAAATCATACTACTTTACTCTGTAATCTCCCGCCCAGCTTTTACCTGTATGGATAATTTAGACTGATTTTTCACAGCACATAACATAACTCGTATCATCTTTTCTGGACCACTAGGCAACACTGCAAGGTTTTCAGTAAGAGTATTCAGTAAAGAGAGGTTTGGCTTTTTTTAGTTCATTATGGCCTGTTCTCTTTCTAATCTTCTTACAGCTGCCCTGCTGAAACCACAACAAATGCCACATCTTTTTGACAACAGGATAAAAGTCTCTTGGTTCAAACTCTATTAACCTCCCCATGCCTTCATTCCCTTACTTGTTCAATGGGTATCACACTCAAGTCCTGGAAGATTTACTGTAATACACACATGTATTTAGGAATATTCTTTAATTCTGGGGAATAGAAGTACAAAGGCCTAGGTATCAGGAAGTATTTGCTCTTATGAGTATTTTCTCATATGTCTGTTATATGTACTTTTCAAACAAATATGCCTCAAGAAGCTGTCCATGTGAGCTGCACAACCTGTTCTGTGTATCTTTTTATTATACTTTGGAACTAATAAAACCTTGGTAATCCTTCTTCCTCGTAAGTGCAGTTTAGGCACTGTATGCCTAACCATACACAAGCTCATTGCCAAGGTGAATACAATGACAATTTCAACCACAGATACTGAAATATCTTAGAACTTGCAAATCTGCATTAAGAGACTCACAATTAAGGCTGTATCTGTATACTAGCTATAATATGAGGAGTACACATTCCAGGGCTGCCTTTCTCAGCCATCCATATTATTTTCCCCTTGCTCTCCTACATATCTCATTTCTTTTGTAATTTCAATAGAATTTCAAGACAGCAGTGATTTTAAAATGCAGCATATTTTGCATCAGTCCAAAGTATGTTTTGGGACTGGAAGCCCAGATAGATAGGTTTTAGCAGTGACATTGCAACTGGGGAAAAATAATCTCTTCTGGTGCCTTGAAGTTTAAAATACCACAGTTCATCTGCCAGACCTGAACTTCAGAACCAAGTGAAAGGAAAAGCTGACTGTTGCATACAGCCTGCTGTAGTTATGCTGTACACAAACCATTACCTGATAATTCTGTATACAAGCCCAGCTGCAGCCCAAAGGCAATTGCATACAAATGCTAAACACAACCCATAGGGATACTCCTGGTATAAATGGTATAAATAGGCTTTGAGTGAATTTATGAGTGCATGTGTAATTCCCCTAGCTTGAATGTCAGCCATTAGTGGAACAAAATAAAAAATCACTGCAGGGCCAGCTTGAAGCAAATGCCAGGTTTAACTAATGGCCAGCAGTCTTCAGGGTTTCTTACATGGGCTAATTCAATTTCTAGTGGTCAGCAGAACTGAGTTCAAAACTAACCTTGAGAGAATATGTTTTCTCTCTACAGGAAAATTCTGTGTCAAATCTGGGAAGACTGTAGCATGTCAGAGGAAAGCATCCTGGAAGCCTGTGAACTTTTGGAAGGAGGTAATGCACTTGAGAAAGCCAGAGAAAATATGAGCTGGGTTTTGAAAGAATTGCACAAGGGGAATAGCAGCTGCAAGGGCAGACAGGTGGTTCTCACAGCTTCTCTTGCCAGATGGAATCTCTGTTCTAAAAAAAAGGAATCCCAAGTGTAGAACAATTATACAGCTAGCTCAGAGCTTTTTACCCCAAGATTCAGACATGGTACCTAATCCAGCATAGCCCCAAAACTGCTCAGTTCCCACTGACATCAGTGAAAGCCTAAGCCCTTGAGGACCTGGGGAAGCCACTTAAATAGTCATGTAGATTATGCTACTGTTGGCCCCAGTTTTTAAAGCTTGAACTTGTTGCAGGTCAGTTTTAGACTGTTCTTGAGCTGAAATGAATGCATTCTTTTTTATTCAAACTTAATCCACATTAAATGCACAATAAAGATAATGTGTAGATTGTAGAGGAAAAAAAAGGAGGGGGAAGAGACACCTATTAAGCACCTTCATAAGATTGTGTCTTTTTAAATAACTGAGCAAAGAAAGGATTTATGAAAGTCCCCAGTCTGAGTCATAAAGTCACCATGTAGCAGGCAGATTACGAAAGTAGTGTGGCATCACTAGCTATAAGCCATACAGAAGAGGCTGAATTTTAAATACTGTCCACTGGGTTAGGTGGTCATTTATACATTTAAATTAGGACAGCATTGGCCAAGTGCAGCTCAGGAAGTTCTGTGAAATAACACCTTTCAAAACTGTTCAAGAATCTAGAGGTCTGACCTGTGGAGACCACGTGCCACCACGTCAGAACAGATCTAGGGAAAAGAAACTAAACTGAAAATCAGAATAACTACAGTCTACTCACTTTTACTTTAATCTCTTGCAGGTCTTCCTTTTGGTTAGCTGTATAATGAGAAGCACAGATTGTACAGTATGTCATTCTAGCTCAACAGGCATTGGCATCCAAACACAAGAAAAACAAATCCCTTTGTTTTAATTCAAGTCCATCCTGCTTCCTATGATTTTCTGTCCTCCAGCACAGTTGAGTTCCTAGGAAGAGTTGCACAATACAAATAGACTGTTGCCTGTACTAACAAAATAATTGACCTGCCATGAAAAAGCTGGCATAAATATTATCTCCTCTCGGTAATTAATAAGCAGCTAAATTGCACGTGGTAATGCTGTTTGCTATTAATGTAATTTTAAAGAGACATAATGCTTATATATCTGAACGGAACAGCCAGTGGTCTGTTCCATGCAGGGCGTGCAACAAATGGGGCATTTTACTATAAAACAATTACATCAGAACCACTGCAGTTAAAGAATATATGTCACAGTCCTCTAAATTTGCTGGTCAGATAAGATCCTCTAGGAAATTTAAGGTTCAGAAGAGGAAAAGAACACTGCCAAATAATATTTACAAATGTTATTGATAGTGGTGGAGAGGAATAACCAGCTTTTCACTGAACTCAGTTTTTGCTTTACAAATCAGTTCAGGTTTTCTGCTCTTTATGCTCCAGTATCAAGAGGCTTAAGGGGAATAAACTAGTCAATATTACAAATTTGGTCCAGCTTTATTAATTTTACTGTAAGTCTAAATGAAAGAAATATCCTCGTATGATCAAGCTGAAGCTCAGATTTGCAAACACTAGTCCTGCTCTGGAAATACTCCAGTCTGTGACTTCTGCTTCAGCCACTTTAGGAAACTGAGCTGGTAACCCAGGAGCAAGTCCAGGGAAAATAATTAAGCACCTGGAGACTTAAGTGTGCATAGGAGAAGGAATAAGGATTTAGCAGTGAATAACTAAAATCCAGAAATAATTCTGGAGCATGACTAAATCACAGGATTTCTCAGGCACAGGGAGCAATTGAAGCAGACCTCCCCTGCTCTCTCTGCTCAGCCCAGAGAGATGCACTACTCTTGGTATAGCCTGCACAGACCAAAGTGCCTTTCCCTCCTCCACAGAAGCCTGTGCAGTGCAGGACCTTTGCCTCTGAGAGGGGCAACAAGGACTTAAACCAAATTCTCTCCCAGACTGAATCTTCTTGGAAGCAAGCGCTCTGAATTACTAGGCTATAGGAAAAAAAACCCCACAAAACCAAACCAAACTAAGCCAAAATGTTTCTTTGCAAATAGAACTACCTGAGGATTCTCATGTTTGATTATAGAATGCTGTGGAAGGGAGAGACCATACCTAACACAACCATCTCCCAATAGCAAAAGTGTAAAATTGAGAAGTTTTCAAGAACTAAACACTGTCATGAATCTCTACTGAAGTTGGAGTTTTGCTATTGATTGTAGAGGCAGCAAGAGCTGAACTAGACTGTGCATGTGTCAGCCTGACACAACAGGTATACTCCCTCCTAGGGACTAGGCAAGAGCCTTGGTTTCAGTAGAAAGGCTTACTCACTGTATAACCATCAAACAACACTGCCCGGCCCGTACTAATCAGATCTGACTGTAAAGTGCCCGCGTAGGTCTGACAGTAACAGAAACAGGATGTTGATAGTTGACAGGAAGTTCAGGTGTTAGAGTACAAGAAAGTCAGAAATGCTTCCTCACTAACTTTTGGCTTTGCACAGACAAAAAGTTTATGACCTAATTTAAGAGAATCAGAGTGCAGATCAGGATATTAGTCTTCTATTTGCCACCTCATCAATGATAAACTTGAATTTGGTTGCTTTTGTACTTCAGCAGCTTGTCTGTGCTCAAGTATTTAGAAGCTCTGTTTTGCGTTTGGCATGTTATATAAGTAACACTGAGATCTTATTTCAGGATTTTGCTCTTTCCTTTGTTTTATTTTTAAAAACCCAAAGGACATGGCTAAAAACCATAGTCATATCTGCCTCAGGATTTTCACATCTGATTATTAATTCTCTTGGAAATATGATTTTCCTGGGAATAGTATTGTTTGAGCACGCTTTTGTTAGTGTTATTGGGTTTTTTTTTCCTTCCCTTCTTCTGTTCCTGTTTCCCAGAATGGTCTTACATAATTTTAATCCTTTAATTCTTCAGTTCATATGTGCCTTCCTTAATGCACAAGGAGCTTCAAGTTTGGGTATGGTCATTAGGATGACTGCTTTGCCATATGGCTTAAGAAAGAACTATTAAGCCTCCCATGCTGAGGGTAAGGCCCCTTCTCTGAAGTTCTTGTTAGTTAATCCCACCTAGAAATACATCATACTTTTATGCTGTTCCATGTAGACTTATTTCTGCTCTGTGGTCTCATACATTGCTACTGATGGTGCAAACAATCTGGTCTGTTGTGGATCATAGAATGGTTAGAGTTGGAAAGGACTTTTCCATGGGATAAAGCCCGAGAGGGCAGGGGGGCCAAGACTGGTGGTTGATATTCAAGGATCACCTGCTACAAGCTCAGGACTGTTGCATCCAGACTAGAAGGAAGTGTGGCAGGAGGGCCAGGAGACCTCCATGGATGGATAAGGAACTGCTGAGCAAACTTAAGAGGGAAAAAAGAAGCTTATAAAAGGTGGAAGCAAGGAGAGGCGGCCTGGGAAGAATACAGGGATATTGTCCGGGAAGCCAGGGACCAGGTTAGGAAAGCTAAGGCCCAGTTAGAATTAAATCTGTCAAGGGATGTGAAAGATTAACAGGAAGGGCTTCTACAGGTACCTAGCAAATAAAAGACAGACTAGGGACGATGTGGGCCCTCTCTGGAAGCTATCCGGAGAACTGGCTACCCTGGATTTGGTGAAAGCTGAGGTTCTTAATGACGACTTTGCCTCAGTCTTCACTGGCAAATGCTCTGACCACGCCACCCAGGTCTTGGAAGGCAAACGCAGGGACTGTGAGAATGAAGACCTTATGCCCACCGTAGGAGAGGATGAGGTTCAAGACCACCTGAAGAACCTGAACGTGCACAAGTCCATGGGACCTAATGAAATCCATCCACGGGTCCTGAAGGAGCTGATGAATGAAGTTGCTAAGCCACAGTCTATCATATTTGAAAAATCATGGCAGTCAGGTGAAGCTCCTGATGACTGGAAGAAGGGAAATATAACCCCCGTTTTCAAGAAGGGGAGGTGGAAGACCCAGGGAACTATAGACCAGTCAGTCTCACCTCTGTGCCTGGCAAAATCTTGGAGCAGATTCTCCTGGAAAGAATGCTGAGGCACATGAAAAACAACGAGGTGGTTGGTGACAGCCAGCATGGTTTCACTAAGGGGAAATCCTGCCTGACCAATTTGGTGGCCTTCTATGATGGGGATATGGAACTGATGGACAGCAGCACATCTAGTTGACTAGATGATCTTATGGTCCTTTCCAACCCTAACTATTCTATGATTCTATGACCTCAAGATCATCCAGTTCCAACCCCCCTGCCATGCGCACATGTCACACTAGACAATGTCACCTAAGGCTCTGTCCAACCTGGCCTTGAACACTGCCAGTGATGAGGCAGCCACAGCTTCTTTGGGCACCTCACTACCTTCACAGTAAAGAACTTCTTCCTTATCACGGAGACACGCTACCAGTTCCTATGGGAAGGGTCTCAGTCACTCTATGTGAACAAACAAGGCTTTGTAGAGAACTCTCTACAGCGGCAACAAAGGGAAATGATGTCAGAAATCCATTCTCTCTGCTCCCCCCTTTGCCCTCTCCCCATCCCAATAACACTTCAGGAGTTTATCTGCACTCACACACAATCTGTGGGACGGGAATCCCCTTGAAAAAAAACTGGCTTCGGGAGCCTTGTAAAACTGCTGCATTACAAACAGGCTGCAAGTCAGCAAGGCAGAGAAAGGACAGAGTGCCAAGAGTGGTGTCCTGGTTCCCTCACCCTCAAAAAGCTGGCAAATCTGGGGGTGAGAGGCCATGTCTTCACCTGGAAGGAGGGAGTACGGGATTTCCACCCTCTTACCAAGGAGAAATCTATAAGGAAACTGTTGAGTCGTTTCCCTATCTGTGTGTCTCCTCTTGTTGGCTTTCCAAATTGTTGTTACAGAAGTTGTGAAATCTGCCCTGTCCTTTCAGACGGGAACTGGACAAGTATGGGCTTGCTAGAGCTGGATGGTAACGAAGGACAGAGGTAGGTAGTCTTTCTCCCCGTGTCTCTACTGCACCTGTAAGAAGTTACATAGTACAGGAGGAGCTGGCTCTGAGCCACCCTACTCTGGCTTTCAGCAGGCATTAGTCATTTTGGCTTGATAATGGTCTAAATACAGCCACCCAGCTGCTAGTTAGCAAGCTTGAATCTACCTGCTAGGGACATAACCTCTGACAGCAGGACTCCCAGGCACCCATATCAGCTGAAACATATGCTGCCAGAGACTGGGAGAAAGCAAATGAGAGGAGGTGGGGATGGTGTAGGTAGGCACACATAGACACATGATGGGCTGGTGACTCTTCCCATGTCTGGTGAAGTAAGGGGAGTATACTCAGGAGAGAGCCAAAGCAGAGATTGCTGGAGCTGTTTGAAAGTAATGATGGAAACATTCAGCATTGGGAAAGTGGCTCATTCACTCATTATGATGTTGCTGTGTGAAATTTCCATGATTTTCCTTCAAAAAAGTGATTTGATACACTTTGAAGTCCTTACTTGGCAAGGCATTTACTCATGGGAAGTGAAAAAGGGTCTAATTTCAACCAAGGAGCTATAAGGTAGTTCCCTTAACCGTTGATACATGGCAGATCCTGCTCCTCTTTCTACCTACACTAGATAATTCTTTCCACTTCCATCCTAGAGTTACATAAACGCTACAGTGCCTTTGGTACATTCCTGTAATACATATATTGTGCTGAGTGGTTCATCCTCCAAACTGATAAGCAGGTAAAAGACACTGTCTCAAAAAGCAGGCTCATCCATCCTGCTTATGTAGTCCCCTCACTGAAGTGTTAAAAGTAACCTGAAGGATTTAGTCTAACTAACTTTAGCCTCAACAGCATGGCCAGTATAACCTTTCCTTGAGCTGCTCTAAATCAGAATGTATTCTCTCTTAGCACATTGTTCAAGGCTGGTGAGTAAAATCAGGCCTAATCTCTATTTTGCGTTCCTAAAAGTGAAATTTTTCTCAGTAATTTTAGCTCTTTTCTGCAAGCCAGTAACTGGAAGGATGCTGGCTGTATATATCCTTTGATACAAACAATGTAGGCAGGGTGTTATTTAAACAGCTCAAGAGTGTGGTGTCACAGATAGCTGAGACAATGTGGCTACTTCCCCCACAGCTTGGCCTTTCTCTTTCTCCATTTCTGCTTCTGGCCTGTGGAATTCCACCTCACCCTGTATACTAGCTCTTGAACCTTTCCAGAGGCAAGATAACTTGCTATTTTAGGGATAAAAAAAAACCAAACCCAAAACACAACAGTAATTCCACATTAAGGAGCTAAAATGGCTAGGAAAAGCATCCAAGAAGTGTCAGAATCAGTGCAAAACAGCAGCAGGAGTACCTGGCTGGGATAGATTAGAATTTTTTTTATTTTAGGATTTCTGGTTGTTCCGTTATTTCTCTTAACCTCCACACTGTTGTAATTAAGAAACGCTCTCGTGTACTACAGAACAAGTCAGGTCTTTAAGGAGAAGCTTCTAGGATGTACCAGCTCCTGTTTGCTTACCAGATGCGGCAGAGTGGTCATGCACACTGTCAATAAAAGACAAACTTCTCAATCTAGACCAGAGTCACTGATCTCTGCAGAGCTATTGTACGATCATACTGGAAATAAAATGCTGAACTGAAAGCATGTACACAATAACTGAGAGAAATCATTTAGAATCTATTAATAATGTGGCAGGTAGGATCCAAACACATAAAGTGATTGACTTTGCTACTTCTGTCACAAAAAGGAAATGGCCTTACTGAGATGAAAAGCCTGCTGAAGAAACAGTTGAGTGCAAAACTTTGTCTCCGCTAATTCCCCCGGAAGGATGAGTTAAAAATTTAAATACTAAATTTAGATTTCATTGGAGGAAATAAAAAAACCCCAAACCCCAAATGCAATAAAACTAAACCAGAAACCAACCAACAACCCAAACCCAAACCAAAATAGCTGTAATCAAAGCTGAATATTTATGGAGTAAAATAAAAGACTGACAAAGAGAAAAAATATGCCACTGACTAATCCAAGGACATTTCAGATTCACAGTGAAGAGCATTAGCAAGCAATACAGAATTAAAGCCTCAGTTTCTCTCAGACTTTTTTAGGCAAAATTCCCAAAGGAGTTGCTGCAAAAGTCGACAGTGATTGCAAAACTGAATTCAAAAGGATTTGAGTTTTTGCTAAAATGTAAGAAACCTCTTTTGCACAAATAGTAGTGAGAGGTTAGAGAAAAACAGCCTATTTTCTTTGCCTAGTTACTTCTTCTGCATCAGATCAGATTTGTGATTTCATGGGTAGGGCCACCAGATGTTAGCTTTCCAGAAACTAAGTTCTCCTCAGGGAAAGGGTTGCAGCTGAATCAGAGCCTGAGCATCTGATCCAAAGGCCATTGACAATGGAGAGAAAGTTTCCAATGATCTGTGGAGGTTTAGACCTCGGAGCAGGAAGAAATAGCAGAGTCTTCTGAGTGCATGAAGAATCAAAACCTTTTGGCCAACAGCGTGCATATGCAGGGACTACCACAAAGCCTCGTTCAGAAGACTTGTACATACAGACCATCACTGGTTCAAAGCAGGCATACAAGACAATACTGAGTTCTTGGAAAAATGGGAATGAAAAAAGGAGGGGGAAAAAAACAACAGTAACTTTTTGCATTTACTGGAATCCAAGGTCATCTTCACAGAAAATGCAGTTGGTTACTATAATTTGGAGAATGATTGTTGTAATCTGCCTGGTGGTAATTCCCTAAAAAGAAAGAGTGGGCTTTAGGCCAGTATGCTCTTACTTTCTTGCACAGGAGCTGTTAAGTCCTTTTGTCTTGCTGCATGACACTTCATTAAAACTTTAGCTTTCTTAGTATTTGGCACATACCTGAGGTAAGAGAGTAGCATCTGTGAGAGGAACCCTGCAGGGCAGTAGTTACTCACTGGAGAACGTTTTTCCCCAGGTAGGAAAGCAGCGGGGAGGTGTTGACAGGCTGTGTGTCCAAGTCTGCTATGCTTCGGATACTCCTCCTGGCTGAAGAAGATAGCATAGACTGAAGAAGGGCCAGTGAGGAAACAAAAGGGGCTGTGACCCATTCCCCATGTTAACTTCGCAAAGCAACTGCCCTGTCACGAAATGGCCTTACTCATCTCAGTGCGATTGAATCAGCCCTTGAAAGGCTGGGGCAAGGCAAATTAACTTTTTCACTGTTCCACTGAGTAGCAATGAACTTCTGTGACTCAAAGATCCCTGCTAGGATCAGAGATGTGTCTCTGTGTTTCTGCTTGTAGTGGAACTTACTATACCTCTGCTTTCCGAAGGTGCTTCACAGATGTAGCACATACAGCACCAAACAGCTCAGCCCTCCCAGGAAACACTGAAGGGATGCAAGACAGGGGTTTATTTGTGCCCATACATTTGCAAAAAATGAGAGCTCAATCTGTACTAGAAGCAAGTGGTGACCTACAGATCTGAAATGAAATAGGATAGCATGGTACATCAGCAAAATGTTCCCAGCACAGTTCTGGAGAAATGACTACTCAGCTAGGGAAAATATTTTAACTGGATTTGCACAGATATCGTCAAATATGCTCAAAAATGTTTGAAGAGAAATGTCCAACATGGCACATGCATATTGATGGCAGTTCCAGTGACATGTTTTCTGCACGCTTGAGTTGTTCTGACAATGATGTAACAGCAAAGGCTGCTAAAAAAGTTGGTTTTAAGAGAGGTCCAGGAGGTCAGGTCAACACCAAAGATGACTGTAACTTTCAGTAAAGCACCCCGTTCAGTGAACTGAGCCTGGGATGTGTTGGGCTTTTGTAGTTCAAAGGGAGCGTCTCTCTGGGTGCGTTTGGCTTTTAACACCATCCCTAAATGTGATTAAAGAAAGCCACAAGAAAGAGGTTTCTACATTATTATCTCTTCCTGGAAAACAAACCTGACTGTTTCCCCGAAGTTTGCTGGTACAGAATTATGCAGCTTTAAAGGCAGCCAGACATTTTGGCTGCCCATCCACTTGCCTTCCTTGCAGTTGTCATTATCTCTGTTTTACTTTACCTAGAACTTAACAATCCCTCCCTTTCCTCCTAGGTTTCAGTAACTCTTCAAAATGAAAAACAATAGTGTTCCTCTTACTCCAAGGCACAGCCTTTCAGATAATCACGTCATATTGTGCAGCAGCTGCTTGGAGCCTGTGCAACAGAAATAGCCCTTGGATGAAGAGTTTCCAGTAAAATAGCTGCCTTTTTCTAGCATTTCACTGTTTACTTGTAACATTAGTTTAGATCAACATTGAGTTTTTATCAAGTGATTCAAGTGACATGTTAGTGGCATGGGTAAGAAAACTCAGAAAGGTGTTTTTGTTTTAATTACTTCACCTGAGAGTCTCTAAATAAACAAAGATCTTCTGAGTCAGTGGATTTTATTCCTGTCAAATGTCCATTGAATTCAAACAAAATAACCTCAAACCTCTCATTAGCAGAGCAGCATGTGTAATTTCAGTTTCTGTTTTGCTATTAACATGCTTATAAACAGGCTATAGTAATCCTACTACATTTTTAAAGAAACTTGTCATCATGACAGATACATGAGAGGCCTCAGGAAACCCCCTCCCTCTTCCACAAGAAGCGTCAGGTTTGTGAGGAAGAGCTGGCCTTGCAAAAGTCTGGACATGGTTTAGCAAATCCTGTCAGTAGATAGGGCCAGAGCCTCACTCCATGAAGACTTGGGGTGGTCTCACTGACGTAACCAGAGCTGTGCAGCTGGGTGGCCTGATACTTCCCTGGAATCACACACCATGAATTCAAAGAACTCAGCACCAAATGTGTGAATGGCTGATAGTTTTCATAAGCCAAATTACTTGAAACATCGAATGACCTCAGAGACAAGCGAGATTGCTGTTAGCACTGTGAAGAAGTTGATTTACATATAAAACTTCTAAGCAGTTCACAGTGTAGGTGGGGGAGGAGGTCGTGGGCAAAGGACTGCAGCAAGGCAATCTGCAGCATTTGCTTTGTCTTGGGTCTTGTTTTAAAAGAAAATTTAGCTCATCTGCTTTGTGAAATGTTACATCTATATTTATATTTATGCTACAAATAGGACAATGGCTTTGTGGTGTGTTGTCATACCATAATATGATGCAACTAGTTGCCCTCTGCTTTGCCCACATAAGACATACATGGGCATAACTTCACCCCTGTCCTGTCCACAAGACAAATGCCACCCTGCTGAATAATTCTTTTCTTTCCCCAGCATCAACAAATGTGGACTGTACCCTTAAGTTTTACTTGCCTCATCTGTTGTAATCACAGAGCAAACTATTAAGAGCAGAAATAGCCGCTGAAGACGGGAGTTTTGAACTGTAAAAGACCCAAAGTTTTCTTTTAAGAGACTCATCTCTTTTAGCAAGAATAACTGAATTCTAACACTGCCACAGCACAGTTTGTGATTAAGCTATTTGGTTAATCTTAAAAGACTTCTAACAGGAAATTGTAACTTTCCTTTCCTTTTCCCTCAGAGGCTTCTGCTCTTGTGTAGACGAAACCTGGGTTTATAAGCAGACAGCTAAAAAAATAAAGAGCAACACCAGTCAAAATTGTGCACACGCATACGTGTGCAGTTTGGCCAAGAGGCCACCGTCCATACAGACAGACACTCCCAAATCTTCACCATCATTCTCCAGTTAAAGAATGCTCTTGTTCAAGAACCTGTACTGTAAAGATTCCTCAAGACAACTTTGTGTACAAGGAGGGTCCCAAACCCCAGTGAAACTTGTTATTGGGACATCTCAGGACTGCACAAATAGATGTACGTAATGTCAACAAAACCAAGGCCTGGTGAGAGTTTGATTACAGATTTTAGACACATTTAGACAGGTCTGTAGGGTTGATGAGTAAGGGAAAAATGCATACTGATCTTGGTCAGAGAAGTGGCACATGGGCTTTAGAACAGTCGTGTTCTACAAGAATGATCTAACTGAGGGTGTGTGAAAGCTTTGCTGCAGCTGCACAGTAACCTCTTTATAACCAACCCTCTTTGTTGCCTCGATGAAGGATCAGTCAGCAGCTGTGTCAGCTTGGTTTTTAAGATTTCTTCTTCCACACACCCCTAGCCTGGTCTCCCCCCATCCCAGAGAACTACAACTGGCTTTATCCCACCTCTTCCTGTGCAAGCAAATGCCCTCATCACATTAGCACTGCTGCTCAGAGATACCAACCCACAAACAGCCACAGCTATGACTACACTACCTGGACTACATTTCCTCCCTTCTTCCCTCCATCCTTCCCTTCGGCAGCTACAAGCACCGTGGATCTCTGCTGAGATTATGTCCTATTATGGTGCTGCTTCATTGCCTAGGTAATACCTGCTATTTTCTGTGGCTTTCAATGTCTTCTATGGGAAGAAATGACAGACCAAAAGCAGGCTAACATGACTAAAAAGTGCCTTTACTATTGTAGTAATATTTCTCTAAGTGTAGAGGAACAAGGCTGTATTCCAGATACAGTGCCCAGGGCGAGTACAGCCACTTCATCTCATTTTCAAAAGCAGATGAGAGGGTTCAGGCAGTAGGCTTGAGAACATGAGAAAGAAACAGGAAACTTCTCTTTAGCCTACATGTAGGCTGATTATATGATCTGTTATCAGAAATACACATAAAGCTGGAGATCTATGTAGCAATAAGTCACTTACCTGGGTGTCTGTTCATTCAAACCAGAATTACTCTACAATGCCCACAATCCATTAGAGACAGAATAGCTTAATTGAAAACAATCTGGTGAGAAAATGATTTAGCCCAGAAGTATGTGGCTGGTAAACAGGAGTTCCAGGTCCCAAAATAGCTCCATTAAAGCTCAGTAATCTAAGTGAGCATCTCCCTTGGTGTCAATTTCTGCACAACACAGGACTCTAAAGCCACCTCAGCTGGCAGCTTTCTAGAATTGTGATGATCACTGAAGGAGCATGGATTGATATAAACAGAATCATAAAATAGTTTGGGTTGGAAGGGGTCTTCGAAGCTCATCTAGTCCAACTGCCATGCAATGAGCAGGGATATCTTCAACTAGATCAGGTTGCCCAGAACCACATCCAGCCTGGCCTTGAATGTGTGCCAGGATGGCGCATCCACCACCTCTCTGGGCAACCTGTGCCAGTGTTTTATCATCCTTATTGTAAAGAATTTTTTCCTCAAATCCAGCCTGAATCTCCCCTCTTTTAGTTTAAAACCATTGCTCCTTGTCCTCTTGCAAAATGCTTGCAACAGGCCTTGCTAAAAAGTCTCTCCCATCTTTCTTATAGTCCCCTTTCAAGAACTGAAAGGCTGCAATAAGGTCTCCCCAGAGTCTTCTCCAGGCTGAACAACCCTGACTCTCTCAGCCTTTCCTCAGAGAGGAGGTGCTCCATCATCCCTCTGATCATTTCTGTGGCCCTCCTCTGGACAGATACTGTTCCACCTCAAAATGCTGGGGGATTTTGAAGCAAATCCAGACGTATGAAATTTTCATTCAAACAATAATCTCACTGCAAAGTACTGACATGCTGAGAATTCCTCCCCAGCCTCCCCGCCTCCATTCAGGAGATAAACACAACTCAGGAAGTAACGAATGTACAACAGCATTCTGCAGCCTAGCCTGACTGGGGCAGAGCTGCTGAAATGCTTTTTGATGAAAGCTTTTAAGATACGGATTCTAAACTGAAGTCTTTAACCAGGACTTAAGCCCAGCTTTCTCCAGATTGAGCTATTTTCAGCCCACATCCAAAATTCATACCTCACTAATGATTCTATCCAGTGCACTTCAAAGTCCAAGCATGTTGCGTAAGTGCCACCTTCATTAATGTTCCAACGTAGTTTACATCTGACTTACATTCTACTTTCTTCCTGTATTCAAATGCCCTGTTCTAATCACCATTTCCAGTTAAACCTTACCCATTTTTTTGAGATCTATATGTTCACTAGTTGGAGAGAGGAAACTCTGGACCTAAGCACCAGAACTAGTCAGTAATGGAACTAGGGTTTGGTTTATGACCAAAAAAAGCTAGACTGGAAAACACACCCTCTGTGGTACTGATTCAGAGTGATGAAATGTGGCAGAAGATAGTATTATTCTTCTCAGGTTGTTCCTTGACATGCTATTTCAGTGCTGCAATAGAAATTACAGAAATTGGCAGCAGCTAGAGACACAATCCACATCTTAGTAACAGATAACAAGGTTCAAAGGTAGATTACATGCTTATATGTTCTTTGAGTATAGGAATAAGGAAATATTTTATTCACTGTCAGAGGACAGAGCATTCCAGCCCAGTTACGAGGAATATTCAGAACTGTATTGATGTCATGCCTTAGCGCTCATGCACTCACCTATCTTGGAACATGAAGATATTTACCTCACATTATATCTCATGCACACATGTCTTGTCTCCCATGCAAGTTCTTCAGCCAGCTGGATACTTAAACCACTCAGTGGCCACTCAGGCAAACCAGCTTGCTGGCAAGATGTGGAGGGTATGCTAAATGGTGCTAATTCTGGTTGGCTGCTCATTCAGAAGTGTATCTACCACTTGTGGGTTGAAACTCCTCTTGATTACAGAAGCCCTACCTCTCCTGACCAAATCCTCCTCAGGAAGTGAATGCTAACTAATAATCAGGACAATTGGCCTGGAGGCCAGATTAAAGAGCAACAGAAAAGTAATCAAATTAAAATTCAACATCACCAAACTTAAAAATAATTAATTAGCACTGAATTTAATGTTTAACTAGCTTGGGAAAATGTCCCAGAGGAATAACCCTTATCTGGTAGTTAAAATTACTGGAAAAAGCAGCAGGAAGCTTGCTGGAGAGAAGGGGAAATCCTGCTGCTATGCCATAGACAAGTTGAACATCACTTCTGTTTTCACTCTAGGTTGCACTCTGTGCCACTCACTCCTACTGACAAAACACACACATCTTCAGTTAATATCAAGATCACATTCAGCAGAAAACCTGCACAAAGCCTAGCTTTAGTAAATCACAAACTGAAATGACTCACATGGTAAATACTCCTATTCACAGCTTCCTGTGTATGTTTAATATAGATGGATATTTATACTTATATCTGACAGATCTGAATTTCTTAGCTTGCTTATACTTCCTTTGGAAAAAGCTATATTTATGACAGCTTTTTATAGAACACAGTCAATGAAACTAATATACAGTACTTTCAGGTAACTTATATCTAAAAGGAGACTACTTTAATATTTTAAGAGCAGGGGAAATGCGCATAAGTCCACAGAAGAGAGAAGAAAAAGAACCAAAACTGTTTGAAGAGACTGATAATATGAAAAAGGGAAGATCTGAGTTTGGAGTGTCTGCAGTGAACCCGAGAGTGAAAAGCTACAGGGGACTGAAAGAGAGTATCATCCAGATATGGTCAAAGTAGAGGTGAGAAGGAAAAAAGAAAGAAGGTGCAGGAAAAAAATGAAGTACACAGATAAGGAAGAAGTGGCTTCAGGAACACAGCCATTGTAAAGTTATTATCCCGAGTTTACTTTGGCATTTTTACTATTTGGTCTGCGATGAGAAGGAATCTGATGTTAATTTGAAAACACTCAGTAAGATGTCCAAACTATGAACCCTGCAAGGATTCCCATTCTTCTGAAGTTATTTTAGTATAAGCATTTTCTTATTTTATTATTCTAAAGATGGTTTTTGTTTGTTTAATATAAAATAAGAATGTATACTGCAGAGAAGGATAACATAACAGAATGTTTCTGTCACTAGGGCTCAAATTCAAAAGGGCATAGGTACTTGAACAGCCCAAAACTTGGGCTGGTTACCTGGTAAGTGACATTTAAAGGAATCTGGTTGAGAAAATATTATTGAACATCAGAGTGCATTAAAATGGATTTCTGGAATGCTATTTTGTGCTGTTCTCAACTGTATCAGAAGATAATGTGTATATATCTAGGAGGATTTTGAAGCACAATGTCACACAGTAGCCTGCTGAGGTTGACTCAGTGACATCTGCTTAACACGCTGTGCAATCAAACAAGGAAGAGGTTGACTATGGACCTGTTAGCGGACACCAGAAATGGTACCAGTGAGCACACAGGCAGCAGCTGTTTGTTTCACAGACACACATCTCTGCGTGCCAATGAAGATAATCCTATGCATGACGGCAGCAGATCTTCAGATCTGCTAAGGGCCATTGTTTTAGGCTAAAACTAAAGCAAACAATCCACTGTTTATAAAACTTGTACACCGTTGTTGATATTAGGTGTAGAAAGTAGGAATTAGCCCTCCCATAGTGAGATCAAACTTATTATGAAGGGCTTCATCCTAGGACCTTAAATCTTATCCTCAAACCAATCTGCTTCTTTAATCACAAGGCTGACAATTAGCAAAAGGACAAGTCAGAGATTTGGTTGTGGGTGAAAAGGGAAAGACTTCAGCATAAACTTGTCATTCATCTGGGACACTCCTTCAGCTTACTGTTGTCAGCCTTGTCTCCTAACAGCTTCATATCTTGTTCCTTTCTCATGGCTTTAACCTGGGCCTAACACAGAAAGAAACTAAAATCCACCCTGTGCCTTGAGGGGAAAAAGTAGCAAGCAAATATTTAAACCATTTTAGTTGTCTCAAAGATAAGAGCATATCAACAGAGTGTCTACATTAAGTTATTTTGTTTTCTAAGTCTTTGACCTTCAGCCTTACCAGGTGACAATTCAGAAAGACAACTGTGTAGGAACTGGGAGTTGAAGCACAAACTGTCTACAAGGTCACCCACTACTACTGAATTTTCACACTATTTTTGGGGCTAATCAAGGCTGGTTTTATACTGCTACAATTATTGATTTAAAGTAGTCACATCAGTATATGCCCCAATATGGAGCCCACTCTCCACTCCAGTTGGAATTAACTTTTCTAGCCTAAGGCACCTCCAGCTCAGTGCCTTTCTCATTATCTGATGCTGCTGGAATCCCTTCATTATAAGCCTATAATCATGAACAAGGACTTCTGCCTTTAGATGCACTGGTCTCTATTCTAGAGCAAGATACAGAAACTAAAAGGGATAACAGCTTCATACTTCTTATAAATATACAAGTATGCTTCTGCTTGAGAACAGCTTTTTCCTTTTAACTTTTGGTACCAATTTGTTTAAACTGCAGAGCAAGGGCTTTATACATGCACAATTAAAGATGAGCTATGATATTTAGAAAAAAATTCCCACATTTATCTTCCCAGATACTGGGAAAGCTGCAAGATCCTTTGCATGTTATTAATGACCTTTCTATGTACTTCACTTTCAGACTCAACCATTCTGGGAACATACCTTGTTTTAATTGGCTAGCTTCAACCTGAACCCCCAAATTTTCTCAATGCTTCTCACTCCTGTGTCCCATTCCTAACTGTGGTACAGACTTTCATTCACAGAACCTTTTCTTTACTGCCTGCAGGGCTGCGTATCTGTATCAGAGTGGAACTGATCTTTCTCTTAAAGGCTTATGGTACCAAATCAAAGCTGTTTGAGCATCTGTTTACAACAGTGTGCCATATATCCTCTTTCAAGGTGATCCAGAAAATTGCAGAACCTAAAAAGCATGGTGTAGCCAGCAGCTGTCCTAGCAGGATAGATGTTCCAGTGCCTAAGTGCCTTTGTGGCCCATGCAGCAGAGCGTAACCTACAGGAAACAGAGATTGTTTCCACACTATGTAGAGCTCAGCTGGTACTAAGAAGAATTTCTGCCAGAAGAGTACACTCTGTGCAGGCAACAGCAGCTTATTAGATGTTACAGCACTCTTTAAGAGATAAGGTTAAAGATATCATATGTTAAATGATTTAGTCAAATGTCTTTCAGGAAATTGCTGATGTATTCTTTTCCAGGAATGTTTCTTGGGAAAAATAGCTGGTGATTTAGAACACAACACTTCAAGGTTAGGCAGATTCATATGCCAGCTGCAGCTTTCCTAGTAGAATAGAGAGTAGGAGTTAACTTATATTCATATTTAGAGTGTGTTTCCACATAATTAAACTACAGAAGAAAGGCATCTGTGAGTAGGAGCAGAGTAAATTCTGCAAGCAGGGCTAACTATTAGGAACCAAAACTGAATCCACAACCTCAAATGTAACTGAAGAACGCACTCTAACAGACACAGCCTGCCCTCGTGAATGATACAAGAATCCTGAATGATACAAGAAAACAGTCACTTTGCAACCTGAAATTTTGGCAGTTCTTGCTGGTTTCAGACTATGTCCTCTTCTCTTGTACGTACTTTTAGTGCATGCAACTGCCAAAAATCTGAGGATATGGAAAACATACCTTCTCCCATTAGCTTCTCTGTTAACTTGAATGCACCAGTAGGAAGAACTGAACCAGCCAGCTGATTTTGGCTGGTATAGAGTTAATTTTTTCCATGGTAGCTTGTATGGGGCTATGCTTTGCATTTGTGCTGGAGACAGTGTTGTTTCTAGGGTCGTTTTAGTTATTGCTGAGCAGTGTGTATGCAGTATCAAGGCCTTTTCTGCTTCTCACACCACCCCACCAGCGAGTAGGCTGGGGTGCACAAGGAGCTGGGAGGGGACATGGCCAGGACTACTGATCCCAACTGTCCCAAGGGTTATCCCATACTGTATAGCATCATGCTCAGCATATAAAGCTGGGGAAGAAAGAGGAAAGGAGGATGTTCAGAGTGATGTCATTTTCTTCCCAAGCAACTGTTACACATGACGGAGCCGACCTGTCCTGGAGCTGGCTGAACACCTGCCTGGCCATGGGAAGTGGTGACTGAATTCCTTGGTTTGCTTTGCTTGCATGCACGGCTTTTGCTTTCCCTGTTAAAACTGCTTTTACCTCAACCCAGAAATTTTCCCACTTGTAGTTTTCCAGTTCTCTCCCCCATCTCACAGGGAGGGAGCGAGTGGCTGTGTGGGGCTTAGCTGCCAGCTGGGATTAAACTGTTACAGAAGTATAAGCAGCTTCTCTGCACTACTATTGCTTTTGTGGTCCTTGCTGTTCTGTGTTTGCTTTTTGCTCAGGTGACGGGAAAGAAGTGAAAGGAGAGAATAACCAAAAGGGTTATTGAGAAGCTGTTCTTTCTCATGCTTTCTCTTTCATCATGAGATTTTTTCAGCAGCGTGCTTTGAAAGTTGAGGATCACAAGTTCCTGCAGACCTAACTGACAAGTTTAGAAATGCTGTCCCACAGCACGCTGCCAACATCAGAACCATCATGTCTCATTTAAATGCTGATGCTCTGCAAGGTTCAGGCTGTTGTCATGCCTGTGGTCTAACACCCATGAGCTAGATTGCACATTGCTCAAACAGCACAGTGCCAGCTAACTGTGGGCATTTACACTGTGAAGAGGTCAAAGAGCAGGGATTCCCTGGAAATGCCTCCACTTGAGCAGATGTACGAAGCTGTCACCATAATGATGACTGAGCAGGATCTTTTCCTAGGGTACATCGTGTACCAAGATCCGGAAGTATGTAAGAAAACTAACAACCAGATATCCTGTTATTTCATCTGTCCTGCAAGGAACTGAACCTGTGGGGAACTTACAGAGGCTGTAAACCCAATCAGTCACTGAAGTGGAGGATGAAGAGACCTTCCCTTTAGAAGCTGGAATGTTCCTGTGGTGAAATCATGCATGGTAAAATCCACCCTAGCAGGGAACTGCATTGTAAGGAAGAATTTGGTAGAGCTAGGGGATGAAAAATAAGACTATAACTATTGCTGGGTAAAAGTCAGCCTGGATGAAAATAGCAGAATGGTTTCAATTGTGCCAATCTGCAGTTCATTAATTGTGCAAAACCAAGCACAGCTGCATCTGGTGACTTCAGATTTGAGATGCAATTATAAAATGGGATAAAGCAAGAAGTGGAAGAGAAAACATCACAGGGAGACCTTGATGTGTCTTATCACTTAACGTAACAGAGGAAACTCAAGAATGCTCAGAATCTCTGAATTGGACTCTGGAAATTTATATAATTGAGTAAAATTGTAAAACATTATAGTTAACTTTGGATCCTGCTGGCAAACTTTTTTTTTTTTTGGTCTGGAGTCTCGGACTTTATTGCTTGTATTTGCAGCTTTTCTCCTTGACAAAAACTTGGTTTTGTTTCGGGAATTTGTTTGGTTTTGAGAACAGACTGAAAATTTTACAGCACTAAATATTATGAATCCATAATGTAACAGAGACCTGGTAACACTGCCAAAGCCACTGCATCAGGCAGGTTTTCTGCTGAGCCCTTCATCCACGCCTTGTGCTTCGTTTGAGTTCAGGTACTCTTGCCCACCTGCAGTGCTCTGGGCGCTATGAGACCTATTGATGCTTCCAGCTGACCTACCCTCACCTTCCCTTCAAGGAAGCCCTGGCCAGTTTGCTGCCCACCACCTCTCCTATCTGCCCCAGTTTGGGGGGCTGTTTTGATGCAGTGAACCTTTCTAGTATTCTCCTATAGTGAGGACAAGAAACTGCTGGTAAGCAAAGAGGAAAGCACTCGACACCCACTGTCACTCCTTTCCCCAGAATAGCAGTAGCCCTCTGGGAAGAAAGGGGTTGGCTGTTCTCTGGATGAAGGAAGTTATGGCCTGTAAAGAGAGGGGTCTTAAACTCCAGCTCTGCTCTCTATGACTGCAGATGTTGGACCAGCCCTTGCCAATTAAAGAAATGACACAACTTCCTATTGCAAAAGAGTCCAAAGGTTAAAAAAGAAGGCAAAAGTAACATAGGATAACAGCACTCCACACAGCCAAATCCTGCATTAGCTGAAGTAAAACTTAACCAAGTTATAGACTTCTGTAAAATCACAACATTATTCCACTTTGGAGGTTGGTAAGTGACTTGCCCAAGTCATCCACTAGGTTGGTAGTAGACTCAAAGAATGAGGTATTGATTAAGTATAGTTGTGACCCCGATTGATCTGGACACTGAAAAGTCTAGGTGCTTTTCACTTGAACCTAAAGCATAATCTGGCAGCATCTAACCCACTTTGGGGCATCTGTGCCCTCAAAATGCTCATTTCTCTCTGCTGACAATAAAGAGAACTTAAGGTGCACACATTCATGGTTTAAATATTCATGGCTAGGGAGGGGAATCCCACCTCTGCTCTCCTGCATCTCAGTGTCCGGTGGTCTCTCCCACCCCAGAAGCAGGCCCTGTGTGGTGCTGCCAGCTCTTTCAGCTGCACTTCTTGAGAAGGAAAGGACAAAAGGAGTGAAAACAAAAACAGTGGGGGTAGGAAGAGGGAAGACGTTTTTGAGAAGAAAAAAAAGAATCCATTAAGTTGAAGGAAAAAGCAAAGAAAAAGTAGCCTGAGGAAAACTGGGCCTCCAAAAAACAATGGAAAATGAAAAATAACAACATGGGTATGAGAGGCATATGGTTTGCTTCAGTTTTTGTGTTAGAACATGTGATTTATAGGAATTTGAATTTCAGTTCAAGGGAAACTGTTATTCCTAACACTGCCCTCTCTTCTGAGAAGTTTTCCAAGCTCATAGCAAAGATGTGCATGCCAGTATCCTGCTCCTTAGGTGGCTCCTCCAAATATTGATGATTCCCTGTTTTCCTTGGAAAGCCATTAACACGTACACACAGAGTCGCCTGCTTTCTGCTGCAGCTGGTACACGACTAACATCCCTTCGGGTGATCTGATCAGCTCCCTGCTTGACGTATTACATGACAGATCCTCAGCAGCTAGTCTTCGTATTTTGGGGAAGAGGGAAGAATATTTTGTTTCTGTGGTGATTAAAACTGAAGTCTGGTATGAGAAATTCAGTTCCCTTTTCCTTAAACCTTGAGGTCTTAGTCGTGCATCAATTATGACGACATTGGGCCCCAAGACGAGGCCTAGAAATAAGCCACAAATGAGAGGGGAGCAGCACAACTGATACAGCAGCACAGCTGTAAGCGCTCTGCAAGGAAATCTTCCCTCAACACTGCTGGAACACAGTCAGCAAAACATGGCACGAGTGACTCGGGGGCCTCCCACTGCTGGCACTCTGTCAGCAAAGGACACCATTTCAATAATGAGCAGAAAGCCAATGTATTATTGCCCTGTAGCACACTGCTTAGAGTCACATGTTACCTTCACTGCTCATGTGTACGAGCAGGCTTAAGCATGACAGAGAGAATGTTGTAAACTCCTTTCCAAGCTTGTTCGCAGTGTTGTATCCCGCTCCCTGCTCTGCATATCCAGCACTCCTCTTTCACCATTGCTGGCAATAGAGTGTTTGCAACATCAGTTCTCTCTTCAGTTCTACTTTTTTTTTTTTTGATTGAAAAAGGAAATAAGTAAACCTAAAAGAGTGCTGGACAGACAGCCTTTAAAGCTGCTGTGCCTGAACTCGGGTCATGGAGCTTTGGGAGTGTTCCAGTTCAGGTGACTCGGATACAAAAAACGTACCTATGTATCACACCATCCACATGCACACTCAAATGCTGTCCCAACCTCTTCCTCTCAAGAGAAATGTCTTAACAACCTGCAGCACAGTCATGACACATGTAAATGATTTTTTAAGTCCTATTTATAAAAGACTCATCAGAGTCTCTGTGTCCTTAAATGATGATTTAAGGGTGGGGATGTTATTCCATTAGAAGATAAATCACATGTTAGAGCTTGATAGCAGTTTTAAAAAGAAACCGCCCTACAGCAGCTGGACCAGCTGATCAGATATTTTCCTCCTGAGCTTATAGGCTGGCCCCAGAAATGAAGCTGCTGAGCAGAACTGAGCCCATGCCAAGTCATTGTTATGCCAGGACAAACACTGAGTTCTTCTCCCTGCACTTAACCATCCCTGCACAAGCATGACTGCTTTGCAAGTCCCTTCCCAGCCAAGAGAAAATCCTGAAACAGCTGGGATCTCTACCACCAGGGCATCAAGCCTATTTCATTCACATGACAGGAGATCTGTGCCTGTGTTGGGGGCAGGGAGTTTTGAAGCCCCCCCTTTCCCCTCCAAGAAAGGTTTATTTAGCTGACTGGTAAGGCATACTTAGAAAACTAAGCACATTTTGGTTTTTTTCAGATGAAGTCATTCACGCTCAGACGACCTGAATTTAAGCTGTTTTCATTCCTGTGGATGAGGTTTGGAGCACAGAAAAATGCTTGTTAAAAACAAGGAAGAGGCCATAGTCTTTTGGGACTGAGGACCACTAGCGTATTGTTCCTACTGTTACTTGTGGTCAGTGGATAAAATCAGCATCTTGGCCAGAATTCTTCATTTCTGGGCTTGGCTTCAGAAAAAAAAAAAAAAACAACCCCAAAAAAACCCCAACAACCCAGAGCTGGATTTTTAATTTGAAATAGGAGAAGGAAGTTTATGGTCTTTTCTGCATCTGCCACAAATGAACCGTTCCCGGCAGACTGCAGCCAACACAGAGTGAAACCAGGACCATCCACTCTGCCCTGTCCAGCCACAGCAATGCCAAAGGAATTGTGGCTGCTCTGTGCCTGACAGTCAAGGCCAATCCCTGCTTTTACTCAGAAGAGGTGCCAATAGGGGTCAAAGCTTTGAACCAGTGAGAACAGTACAGAGTACATTGTCAGTTTGGTAGATTCAGAGTTAGTAAGATGAGGAAAAATGACTCATAGTGTTATGTGTACACCCCTCAAAATGAAAGCCTTAACTTGTAAGGTGTGGAGGAAGGGAAGCATCATTAATCTTAGCAGTCCTTGATCCACTGTGTCTGGGGAAGGAGTCACTGTCTGCCTGATAACATGGAGGAAAGAGGCTCCTTCCTAACCTTCCCTCCTTCTTCCCACACCTCCCTATTCCCTCATCCTCACACCTGATGTTCAGCTCTGCTAGTTATACTGCTGTCACACTTGTCCTTGAATAACTCCAGTAAGTTCAAGCAGATCAGGGCAGGCATAAATCTAACTCACTGGCCTGGAAGACCAATATAGCTCCAGCATTCACTTGGATGAGGTTCCCAGATGGCAGCAGCCAGACCAGGCACTGGCTTGACATACATGCAAACAATTCGAGCTCCCCAGGGAGGGGCTGAGTCAGTGCTGGATCCCTGTAACACAGCAGGAGGGGGCCCACAGCCCTTGCATGGCTGGTTTCTTCAGCAGCAAGTTGTCTTTTGCTCTGGGCTCTATCTGCAGCTACATTTTGAGAGAAGCAGCACAAAATAATCAATGGACTCTCTGTGTAGTCTTTGTTCAACTTATCACTCGTGCTCTGCAGCTTCTCTTAACAGGACTGACTTTGCTGGCTTTTTTTCTGCTGAAGAGAGGGCAGTAGGGAGGGGGTTAATGCACTATTTCTCACTACATCCCAAGTTACTATTACACTGCAAGCCAAAGACACCCCAGCCCAGTCAGTAATTTGATGAATCATCAGACTTTTGCTCCTCAAGACCATTCATTCTACCAATCACAGAGGGAACTCACAATTAAAGCCCCAGATTTGTCCTTGGTTCAGCCTTTTTATCCAGAGCCTCTGCTCGCCATCCCAGGATTTCACCTCTACCAGCATGTTTAACTTCTTAATTAAGATCAATCCCTTGTTTCTGGGGGTGGAAGGCTCAGTCATAGGCCATCAGTAATTTCTGATACTGACACACAGACATCATGGGCTCATCCTACACATACCACAATAAACCACTAGATATATCTAAATGTCTACACCTGGCTTTGTAAGCTATGTTTAGATGCAGAGAACTTAGCTTTTGGGAGTAAGATGTTAAAAGATTTCTTGTCCATTCCTTCAGACAATTTAATTAATAAATGTTTCAGGTTACACGTTTGAGCTGCTACGAAGAAAATCATAGCAAGTAGCCTTGTAAGATGTTTTGTGTGGTGAACTCCATACAACGTGTTGTTCCCTCCCACAGCTATGCAATGCTCTGCCTTGGATCCCTGCGTGGCTGTGGTGGCTGCACTGATGCTGAGCACACCAGTAAACCATTCCACTGAGGGCATTTCTGCAATGCAGCCTCATTTCCAAGAAGTGATCAGAATTTTCTACAGTTCCTTCAAGCACTTCTTAAAACCAACAGTGGTTTGAAAAGAAATGCGGTCATCTTCTTAATATTTGACTGAGGCTGAAGCTCTCTGATGTGATCAGCAAGCAATGGGGAAAGAGGAAGTGGAAGATGAAGAGACCAGGGTGAAGGAGCGTGCTGTGGCTGCACAGGTGGCACTGTGGCAGGAATTGACAGGCAGCAGTGATTGCTAATGCAGAAAAGCTGGACACAAAACAGCTCTCCTGTTGCTGCACCGAGAGGAGAAAAATGATGTGTCAAGGGCTCTCTGATTCCCATAGGATTCTAAACAATTTGAGTCTGCTTCCTCAGTTTGAGGATATAGCTGTAAAATACCTTTCTGCTGCCAACCAGAGGAACCTTGACAGGCTGGAGGACTGGGCTGACAGGAACCTCACGGAGTTCAACAAGGACAGAAGTGCAAAGTCCTGCACCTGGGGAGGAACAACCCCATGCACAAACACATGCTGGGGCCATCCAGCTGGAAAGCAGCTCTGCAGAAAAGGCCCTGGGGGTCCTTGTGGACACCAAACTGAACATGAGCCAGAAATGCGCCCTTGTGGCAAAGACAGAGAATGGTATCCTGGGCTGTGTTAGAAAAACCATTGCCCACAGGTCAAGGGAGAGGATTCCTCCCCTCTGCTCGGCACTGGTAGGAACACCAGGAGCACTGCGTCCAGTTCCAGTACAAGAAAGACATGCACATACTGGAGAGACCCCAATGAAGGGCCACAAAGATGATTAAGGAACTGGACAATCTCTCCTATAAGGAAAGGCTGTTCAGCCTGGAGAAGAGAAGGCTCAGGGGGATCTTATCAATGTATATAAATACCAGAAGGGAGGGTGCAAAGCTGACAGAGCTGGGCTCTTTTCAGTGGTGCCCAGTGGCAGGACCACAGGCAATGACACAAACTGAAACACAGGATGTTCCCTCTGAATCTCAGGAAGCACCTTTTTATTGGAAGGGTGACTGAGCACTGGCACAGGCTGCCCAGAGAGGCTGTGGAGTCCCTATCCCTGGAGGTAATTCAAATGCTATCTGGACATGGTCTTGGGCAACCAACTCTAAATAGCCCTGTTTGAGCAGGTAACTTCAAAAGGTCCCTTCCAACCCCAACCGTGGTAACAATTCTGATTCTGTGGTAACAATATCACCCAAACAAACATTCCTATGCCTACTCTGCTTATCAACAGTTGTATACCTAACAGCCACATCTAAGAATAATCTAAGTAAAGAATTCTTCCATTCAAATTCCATTAAGGCTGAACAAATTTCTGTCTTAGCTGGAATCAAGTAGTGGAACTATATCTCCATGAACCTAAAAAGCTAATTTTCATGTACAAGTAGAATTCCGTAAACAAAAGAATAGCAATTTGAACTCTGTTTTCAATTCTGTATTTAAATACTTAATTCCTGTCAAGGGCAGGATCCAAAAGCAATAGAAACTGAAACACATTTCCCATTCACCTCTAAACATCTTTTTTATATATATATATATTTCCTTTGTCAACCATAACAATCACCTTTCTATGTAGCACAGCATCAAACCTAATCCTAAAAGACAAAGAACAGAAAGATCTGTGGGTGAATGCCATGACTGGGACTGGCAGATTTTGTAATTCTCACTGCAACAGATGGTTTTACAACCAGAAACTCCCATGTTATGTGAATCCTAATGGAAGTGGATGAAAGCAGAATTCAGAAAGGCAACTGGTTTAACAAGATGGCAGCATCCAAGCAGGCACTCAGGAGACATAAGAAACCTGACGAGTCGTGTTTCACACCACTGACAGAGCAATATGGAACAAGAAACACACTTACTGGTTGAAGACTCTTGGGTTGGCAGGACATGGCACCTCTGAATCTGGCTTACACTACTATGTTATGAAGATGTCTTGAATTGCAGTGAAACTTGTTCTTCCCAGCAGATGAGAACTCATTCCAGTGATACGATGAACTGTAAAGAAGTAAGAAAGAAGTTAAGAATGAAAAAAGCTTGCCTGAGGCAAAGTTACTTTGAGAAAATCAGTAAAGGTGAATCTAATGGGAAGTACTTGAGAGTGCTATACACCTCCAGATTTACTACAGGTAGAGCGCTCTCTTAGCAAAGACAGACTGTGAGGAACCAACTCATTGTGGTAACTGCTGTATAACAAATGTTTCCAGCAATGATAGAGCCCAAATATTTTTTGTTACAGTTAATATTTCTTTCAAGTACTAGTCAATGAGGGTTTGGACTTGTTTTGGTGAGTCTTCTGCTACTTACTTTCAATATGACATTGCTAGGCATCCTGCATCCTGGGGGTGGTTCCACACAGTCGTTTTTTCAGCAACAGCTTATTGGCTGTCTTATGATGATTTATTTATTATCTTTTTTCTTTAAACCCCTCCAGATTTCACAGGCCTTTCATCCCCCTGATCTTGCTTGGTGCAAAATTCTAGTTCTGGATCCCAGGAGTTGTATCACATCCATTTTGCTTCTCTATTCTGTTCTATGGCATTCATGGCAGGCTGCCTGGTAGCATACCCTGCTCTCTGTAATGTATGAGGATAAATATGACAGAACACTGCTAATTCCAAGAAAAAGCACCTGAGAACAGCTTGATCTGGGCAGTATTCAAACAGGATGGTAATGTCTACACAACACAACCCCAGCAGAGCAGATGTGTGGAAGTGCTGACACACACCATAATTAGACCACATATGAAGTGTTTTATATCCTGTGGTGCCAAACTTTCTATCAAACTTCTCTGGAAACTGTTCTACTCCCAAGGAAAGCTTAGAGAACCAAAAATTGTAATTACCTTTAAAATTAACTTATGGGTGCTGCCCAGGCTGAAAAGGCAAAAATATGTAAATGGATAGATCTGAAAGATATCTAGAAACGTCTGGTTAACAAGCCTGTACCAGTTTCCAGGGGAATTTCGTCCAGCTGCTATTATCTTTAACATGAAAAGATCTCTGCAAAAAAATAGGTCCTTGGGAATAGAGAGATCCCTTACAGCATGTACAGCAGCAGGAAGAGGTGAGGCAGCAGCTCGACAAGGATGCAACATCTATTTGTCTCCTTGGAACACTTTCTAATTCAAGTGCTGCATGATCACCACCTTATTATCAAAGGCTTTTTGCAATTGTCTGAACAGTGTCCTAGTTTTTTAACCAATGGCCACAGGCTTAATCTTACGGCCACAGACTGACTAGTTTTAAGGCAAATTAATAGAATAGCCATAGTATAAGAGACAGCGGTCAGAGAATCACCAAGCGGTAGAGAAATAGGCTCATGAGCTTAGCCTGAACTACGCACTGTGCAGGGTACTGAACCCAAACATCTGCACAGGCTCTAGTGCTCGGTGGTGTGGTGATAACACTATGGTCAGCACAGATCAGTTCAAACCACATAAACCTTAGTTTAGCAGGAACTACAGGACTTGCCTCAGATACTGTAACAGTGTTTGGCATATGTGAAACCAAAGCTAAGTGGGAAATTTTCAGTGGACTTTAACAGAAGCAGCTAGACCTCTGCTGCCACACTGAAAGGCTCCTTCCTGATAAAGAGAATATCAAGTTCACAAGATACAGTCTGAGACAAGCTGCTCACTAACTTTGCTTAGTAGTTTGTGTGCACCGGTTTCTACTCAAGAGATAACTAGAAGTAGGTCAATTCTTTTCAGTGAATCTACTGAAGAAAGAAGGTTAAGGAGAGTAGAACTGTCCTAGGTGAAAGTCAAAGATTTAACAGTTTTGGCTGATAACTTTACTCTGTGCTTGCCTGAACCAAAGCTCTCCAGCTCTTGGGACTATATAAACTTTACACATTATATGATGGGGAAAAACAAGCTTACCTAACAGACTGCAGGCACATTCAAAGAGTTTTACAAGATCTTCTCTAAGGGGTATTCTCATGCCTCTCACTCTAGTCTTATTAATTATTTATCCCAAATTACTAGTCTGAGGATGTAGTTCAAATTTAAATTAATTGAGATAATATCTGGTTACTGTTTGCTCACTGGTATTTTGCTGCACAGCAGAGCTCAGCTAGATTGTGGTATGCTGGATGAGGCAGGTAAGTCTTCTTTGAGAAGTTACAGGATATCCTCTCAAAGCCTCTCCCAGTAGCTTTCTGAGTTTCACGGTCTCATGATCACTGTGCCCGATCCTACTACTCTCTGGCTTCTTGCTGCCTTCTGTCTTGCAGAAGTTTCTGTCTAGTTAGCTTTAGCTAAAAAGCTTTGTTGAAAAGAGAGATACGCACATATCTCATATAGGCTGAACTGGCTCATGTGCTCCACTTTCCAGCAGTCTCTCTGACACAATTTCAGTTTCCTTTGCATTACTCTCTGTGATTTCTGCTGGCTTACTTCCAATACCCAAAATAAACAGGAAAAAAAACCCAAACAACCCAAAACAGAAGAAAATTGGCCCATGCCTCAAAATTCATCTCTTCTTTTCTCCCCTCCTCCAAATTACATCTGGAAATGCAGTTAGTGCTCATGAGCATCTGCATGGCCTCTAAAGGGCAGCTGGAGGCCAGGGAATGCTCACACACTGGGAGAAAGGTTCACCCCTTAACAGACAAAGAAGCTTACGAGAGCCAGAAGGATCCTGAGGGTGAATGTAGCATACACAGAGTACTTTCTTTTGTGAAGAACAGGATTATTTCTCCTCCCCCAGTCATAATGCTTACATTGAGCTCAGCCTCAAAAGTGAGCAGGTGAAGTTTCTCTCTGGCCTCTGCAGTAGCACTGAAGTGAATGCTCCTGTCTTGGCTCTGCTCTACACAAAGGAAACTTTCCCTCTGATAGGCTTCATTCTAGTGACTTCCTGGGAAGTTACAGAAAATGTAGCTTATTTTTATCCTTTTTCTTATTATAATCAAGTGTTGGTCCTAGCTTACAATTTCCATTTAACGGTCAGGATGTTGTATTCCTAAAATGCAATTGCATGTGTCAGCATTGACCTTGCAGCATCATGCACCCTTACAAAACCCTGAGTTGTACCAGCTTTAACAGAGAACTCTATTGCCTTATCATTCCAGGAAAAGACTGTCTAAAGCCCCAGCTATTCCCTGGCTTTGCCATGTTTGCTTATCATGGACTAGGGATTTGGTTACAAAGCCAGTACAGTTGTATTTTATTACCTAACAGCAATTAAGAAAAGCAAATTTCACTTTCTGATGAGTCAGATACTACTTCAGAGTTTCCAAATGCTTCAGTTGAGCAAGTAACAATCTGCTCATTTCACAGAATGAAACCAATTAGCAGAAACAGCATGTGGGCAAGTCCCTCTTCAGGAAACACTTCCTAGGGAATTTTAGTGATACTAACCAGGAAGGAGGAAGCAGCAGTGATTTAATTTTGAAATCATGAAAGACTTTGTATTTTTACATTAACAAAGTCTCTACTGAATATATTCCTTCTAATCCACATATATTCCTGCACACCGAATACCCATCAAGACTCTAAGCCCCCTTCAATTTCATTAGTGCTGGAAACCTCCAGCTCGAACACCAAGTGGCAGCCCAAGCCATGCTCTCAAAATTGTTTACCTTCTGGGTATGAGGATGAGCCTACCCTTCTCCAGACACCTCTCATCCCAGACTATTATTTCCTTCTTCCAGCTCATCTAGGTTCTGATCCTCCTTCCCTTACCCTGGTGCAAACCAGAAGTGCCTTGGGAAAATATGGTCTAAGAGAACCTGGGGTACATCTTACTGCTGCATTCCAGATGTAGGCATCAGAGTGTGAATGGCTTTGGTATACTGAAAAGATTATATAGATGGGAGAAAGGAGGCGGCAGCTCATATGGCTCTGGCGAGCCAGGATCACCCTCTAGCTGATTCTAAACATAACCACTCATATAGGCCCCTCTGTTGTATGGATTCAATGGCCTCCATGTTCCCCAGTAACAGCTTTTATGTGTTGAATCTAGTTAGATATGAACAGAAATCTACTGTAATCAGAAAACCTTCACAGCACTCAGGTCCCTGACTGCATGGAAACATCTGCAGTTGGTGTAAGGCTGCCTTCATATTAAGGGCAAGATGTACAAGAAGGGGAACTGAAAATGAGCTCTACAGAGCTCATTAAGGGTTTGAAGATAGTGGGCCATAAATCATCATACGGATACAGTGATTTGATTTCAATGCAAATACTTAATGTTAACTTACTTGTGCTTCAGAGTTTTAAATTTTAATATAGAGCAGAAAACAAAGAGTTCAAGTTTAAACAAGGATTACTATTTGGCTATGCACAAATCTAATTACAGCCTAACCATCAACATAATGTTTAGTGTTTGATTCCACGTCTGCTCCTTTTTTCAATTTTCTTTTCTTTCCTGGAGCACAGAAAGAATTATCGAAGTTTACCGTGAGTTCTTGGCTATGTCCAAACTACAGAAACGGAGTTATTTTCAGGCTAGAAGCCTCTCTAAAGTGGAGAGTAGGTTTGTGCTATTTGCTCCCTCCATATTTATTTAAAAAAGAAAGTAATTTTAGTATGTCTATAGTAATATCTAATTGAAAATCCAAGGTAAGCTTCTATGTAATAAAGAGAGGCCAAAGAAGGTGTCAAGCTCATTAACTTCTATGGCTGCTTTGAGTACTAAGACCACTGCATTACATTATCTAGGCAGAGAAGAGGAAAAAAACAGTAAAATCCAGTTGACTAAGAAGTAATTAACTTTGGTACTTCGATTTTTAACATTTTAAGGTGTAAGGAGGACATTTTCACAAAGCCTTTGTGACCATTTCATACTTATTAGGAGCTTGTGAATCCAAGAATCTTTAAAACTGCTATTGTTATGATCCCAGTACATGATGATGTAATACTAACTAGATCAGCCTGTTTTAGAAAAACAGCATGAATGCAACTAAGAAAACAACAGGACAAGATGTGAGAGAAGTAGTCAGTGTGTTCTGGATGCCTAGCTGGCCAGAAGAGGTTATTGTGTAGCTTCAGTTCTTAGACATGGGCAAGTAAAAGTACCTACTGGCAGTAAGCTGACCTGCTGTTTTCAACCATTACATCAATGCTCATTTATATTTTGTGGTCTGCATATAGGCCCATAAGTTTTCTGCTGTATTATTTTTGAGCACAGAGGCAGTAACAGTAATGTGAAAGACATATCCTGTAGCTACAGGTAAACATCATGACTTTCTGGTCTACTGGGACTCTTTAACTGCAGCTTTGCAGCTGAAGCACAGGGTCAAGGGACAGACAGACTCATGCAGATGTACAGAATAAATTTGACAGGACAAGGGGGAATGGCTTTAAACTGAAAGAGGGGAGATTTAAATCAGGTGCAAAGAATAAATTCTTCCCTGTGAGGGTGCTGAGGCGCTGGCACAGGTTGCCCAGAGAAGCTGCGGCTGCCCCATCCCTGGCAGCGTTCAAGGCCAGGCTGGATGGGGCTTGGAGCTACCCGGTTTAT
>NW_009935232.1:86993-87422 GCF_000696875.1 Nestor notabilis | reverse complement strand
TTTCTAGGGGAAGGTGGCCCTTCCTTGGGGAAGGGGGCTGAAACTGAATGAGCTTTAAGGTCCCTTCCAAGCCAAACCAGTCTGTGATTCTGTGAAGTTTCTAATCCTAGCACTTGGAACTTACTGCACAGGCAAAAACCTTAGAACTGCTCTTTGTGCTTTGGCTGCCTGTTTGCTTGGCTGTCGTCTATCTGACATTAAGTACTATCCCCAGCTCTACATAAGCTCCAGTGATAAAAGGGACTGAAAAGTGCTTTCAGCTGCACCATTGAAGTCTGTCCATGCCTACTTGCACAAGACAATAAAACGTTCTCTGTTCCTTTCCCTTTAAACAGCAAACACAAGACAGTGAGGTTTTGGGGTGGGTTTTTTTGTTTGTTTGTTGGGTTTTGGTTTTTTTTAATTTATTATATTTTTTGTGGTTTTGGG
>NW_009935232.1:86597-86938 GCF_000696875.1 Nestor notabilis | reverse complement strand
GAGTGCTGACTTACAGCCAATAGGGCCTTCCTGGGAAGCTGCCAGATGACAATAGCTCCTCTCAAGAAAGTTTCCCTTTCTAGCTATCTAGCTGTGTTATTTATAGGCAAGAAGCAACAGAGACAAAAAACTCAGGGGAAAAAGTAGGGACAACTTGGGTCTTTATTCAATTACTGCCTGATGGAGAAATACTTGCCAAAGATTCTGAATAGCTTTAAAATAAGTTTCTAGTACAGGGGAAGAAGTCCATTATTCAAAGATCTGGCAGCCTGGAGATAAGGGAGAGCCTTTAATTTCCAAACAAAAGGACACTTGGTATTAAAACCACCTGCAAAATATTC
>NW_009935232.1:57306-86536 GCF_000696875.1 Nestor notabilis | reverse complement strand
GAAGTGTTAGCTTAGGAGTGTCTAGGATAGAAAAACAACTGGAGGAGAAATCCAGTACAGGCAGAATTGTAGTTCCATAGCATAGCCAGGAAATTTCAGTGGAACTGCTCCTTTGCTTTAATTAGGCAGCTGCTTACACAGACAACAGTATTTTGCTAAACCATATTGCTTTTGGTCTTGATTTTTGAATAAAATTCATGTTATTGCACTGTCTCTTCTGCTTTCTATTCCTGCCACAAAGGCTTCAATGCGTTGGTTAATTTCAGCTTGCTACAAAGCTTGAAATACCCGAGTTACCTGCTGACTCCATTCCTTTGAAGACCTGCAGTTGTGAAGAGAGGGGAAACTATTCTTCTCTACCCACCTAATCCCAGAGGAAAAAGTAGAAATAGCTAAACTTAGATTTGTTTCCAATGGCCCACCTCATATATGGGAGGCAAAAGCCAGCATCTACTTAGCTGTTAACCAGCCATGGGACATGCTGCTCCCTGCCCTGTGAGCAAGCTAAATAAAGGTAGGTGAAGATGGCGCAGAGTGCTGAGGGGGTGTGTTTGGGTGGCTTTTTTGGCATACATATGTATGTGTGGGCACACGTGCATGACAGTAGTAGGAGGCTAGGCCACTACATGCTGAGACAGGGAGGGAGCTAAAAGTACATCAATGTAGCAGTTTACACAAGACTGGAGGCAGAGCTCAGAAACACAAGATAAATTCACAGGGAGACGCAGCTCCTCATCCAAAAGGCAGAGTGCCCTGTCTCTTTCTTAATTAGCCCTGGAAGATTAATGATCTATCACTTTATCTTGCTGTATTACAATTTATGTTGATAAGCAATAGATTAACCGCAAACAAAGCGGCACCATTCGCAATAGACTCAACTCAGTAATCATAAAACCCCCCAAAACACCCAAGCCCAACAAGCTAGCACGCAAAGGAGGGTCACTGAGGAACACCTGAACATACCCATGTAAGTAGCCCATGCGCTCCAAGTTTGCCATCACAGACAATTAGGCTGAGAAGCTATAGAAACATTAACTACACTGGATGGAAAGCCTAGGATCTACTGACTTTGTTTATACTGCTAGATTTAAATTCCTATGCTTTTACAACATTATAAGACAGAAATTAAAAGCAAGCATCAGAAACAAGGCTATGGTGCAATCAATGAAATTTCTGATAAGGGCACTGAAGCCCAAGGGGAACCAAAGGTTAACATTTTTCCATTTGCATGTACTCAAGTCTTGATTTAGCCAGTTATCCAGAAAACAACTATATTGACATTGTATATGGCCTTTTCATAACAACCTGTAGCTCAGTCGTCTTGCTCTGCAAATACAGAGGAAAAGTGGCAAGGCAGATAGCAAATGGGACAATTAACACTGGATTTGCAGGTTAAAACCTCCCAACCCCAGTAAACAAGGCCTGCTGTAATTTTTAATTACTTTTGGCCGATTAAACTTCTTCTAGTGTTAAACCACTGCACTGGAATTAAATACTCTGGAATTAAACTGGATAATTTCTGTGTTTATACAGGTCTGTCATTCTTTCAGTTGAAGGCAGAAAACCTCCCACTAGAGTCCATCCACCTGGCTGTTTTGCTTAATCTCCTAGAGTAAGTAGGCAGGAGCAACCTTCTGCCCTCCCCACAAGTCTTACCGCAGCCACTTATTGACTGTTCAGCTGTCCAGAGAGATAAACTGTTCTCTCTCCAGAGGCTGCAATGGATAGTGAGGGTGATCAGGTCCACCCAGCTTTTGCCAGCAATTGAACTGAATAAAGCCTTTCCCCAGCCACCTCTTTAGCCAGTCAGGCCTAGAACCCTGGTGACATCTTAAGTGTATTGAATTTAGATCTTGCTGAGAATTTTGTATATTATTTATGAGAATGGATTGATTTTTCTTTTCTGCGAGGGAGTAATACGGCACGTATCCTTCCCTCCGCCATTTTTACTTCTGGTAAAATAATTCCTGCATAAATACTGATGCTCCACTGCCAGAAGCATTGTGCAGTTTTAAAAGACTGCCTCGTTTTGTAGTTCCTCTCTTTACCAGGGATTGATTTACAAAGAATTTACAGAGAGGGAAAAACAATACAAAGCAAATTCACAATTGCTTTTCCTGCTTGCTGTTGATGATGCATTACAGTATAAGGTAAAGTTCTCTAGCTACTTGTTTGCTGTCCTTCAGCAACAACTACGTATTATACAGATATTTCATCTTGTTCCAAAGAACATTAAAACTAATAAAAACTGAAGCATGGAGATGGCTAGTAATAGTATCTTTCTTCCTCTCACCATTATGCTCTTTCCTAGCTTATACAATATCAATAAGACTTACACGACTTACGTTCATGTCTTTCACAGGATGAGGTTTCCATTCTCATAAGACATTTTTATGAAACAGCATATAGAACAAGAAATACAGGTTTATGGAGTGAAATTATGGAAGAATTAAGATTCCTGAATTCAAAACTGTGATCACGAACGTGCAATTCTGCTCAACAGCTGTTCAGCCCTGAAAATGCTCTTAACTCCAGAGATCGCTTTTGGCTTTACTTCTACAGATTTTAAACACTGCGTGTTGAGCTGAGCAGCTGTCCAGAGAGCATGCTGGCTTTGGGCCTGATTCTAATGGTGGGATTATAATAGAGATCTGAATTAAGGCTAATGCCATCAGTGTGGCAGAGGTAGAATGTTTATAGTTAAGCACCAGTGGATTTATTTCTCTGGAGCATTTGGTCTCCTGTAACCCATTCTTCATGAACCATTTTCCAGAACAAGGTTGTCCCTATCCAAGTAAACCTTTGCCCCTTATCCTACCTGATCATTTTTGCTTCATTATTTATCCCAAAGCTTATCTACTGTTTTCTTTTAATGAAGTTGTCTCTGCTTTTCCCCCTGTTCTCTCCATCTGCTTTCTCTCACAACCATGAAGACATCAGTATTTCCATCAACTTGCTGAAAGAGAACGAATCAGGTTGTACCTATGAGCAGTGAGCAGAAAGACAAGGAGATGGCCCTGGGACAAAGCAAGGTTTGCTCAGAGGTTTCCTACTGGGAAATAAAAGGCTACAAAAGTTAGCTTATATTGTGAGTCAAATGCAACATGTCACAGCAGCAGATACTTCTAAATGACTGTCTTTAAAAAATAAAATTTGCATGCTGAAATCAGGAGAGGTCCATCTTTTTATTTCATGAAAGCAAGTTTTAATTTATTTGAACTGAACAGAAAGATTTTAGATTACTATTTCTGTTTTAAAACTTGAGCAGATAAGTTCTATTTAAACAAGTGCCCTACCATTCCCTGCATCAGGGAAATGCAGCAAATCCAAGAACCCGAAAGTGAAACCTACCGTCTCGTAAAAAGATAACTGACTCCCTGAGCTGCAGCATCTCAGGAACCGATGAACAGAAACTGAGGCATTTACTAGAACACAGTCCTATCAGTTTCAACAGCCAGACATGTTCAAAACAGCTGCAGAAGAACTCACATGGCTTCCCGCCCCAAAAGCTGCTATAAGACAGTTCAATGGTCACACTGAAGTGGCAGTGTTCAAGGTCAGGTTGGATGTGGCTTTGAGCAGCCCAGTCTAGTGGAAGGTGTCCCTGCCCGTGGCAGGGGGTTGGAACTAGATGAGCTTTAAGGTCTCTTCCAACACAAACCAGTCTGATTATATAACACAAAGGAACACCTTAAATCAACCAGCAGGTAAGCAAGAAAACATTCAGTGGGAAAATAACTCTCCTCTCAGTTTTGGGAAAAGCTTCTGTATTAGAAGCAGCCTTGCTTGGTGCCAAGGCACAAGAGGACAAAAGTCTGGATGAACAAATCTCCCATGCTGAGATCGCTTCAGCTGCACTAAAGTCACAGTCTTGCAAGTATACATTGATATGGTTAACACCCAGAGGGCACAAAAGGAGGCTTATCACTACAGCTGCAGTGCCCTGACAGGGCTGTTAGTTTTATCAAGTTTAATGTGGTTAAAGCTATAAGCTTGGCAAGGAAAATGAATAAGCCTAGTTTTCTGCTGGCTTAATCAGATCCAGGCTACAGCACCAGCCCGTACTGACGTTACCCTGCTACAAACCCCTACAATTCCTGTCCAGTGACACCTTCCCTTTGAGGGTGCTAATGCCAATCTCCCACCAGTCCTGAAAATAAAACAGCACTACAAATCTTAACTGGGCTACTTATCTGTAGAAGGCTACTCTAACATCTAGGACTAAGCCAAATACTCATCAGGGAGAAGAGCTTCACCTCATTTGTAAAGAAAAAAAAAAACAACAACAAAACAAAACCAAAACAACCCTCCTTTTTTTTTTTTTTTTTTTTGGTGAGAAAAGAAGTGCAGTTTATGGGCACAATGGTGAAAGCCTGTCTTGTAATCATAGCACCTGCATTACTTTGATACAGTTGTACTCAGGCCATACTGCTGCTCCTGCATTTAAAGTTTCGCAAAATATTCATATGACCTGCCAGACATCTCCTCCAGTACTCCAACTTATGTGCTGCTGTGGAGCATAGCCTTGGAGTGCTCTGCACCTCAGTATGCTTTACGTGGACTTGGATTCTGTAGGCAACACAGAGATGGAGACACTGTCCAAACTTCAGAGGGAAAAGGCCAAATTTGACTGCACAGCCCAGTCATGCCTGTTGTGTTAGTGCAGACACAAGCATATCAGAAATGATAATTTCTGCACTTGGCACTAAGCCCCTGGACCACACATTCTGCATCTGTTGAGCAAGTGTCTTTCCCCTCTAGACTGTCACTCATGCTCCATAGAACAAACCAAACCCAACCAAGAAGCAGAAGGGTATAGACTGCTTGCTCTGAGGCTGGATACAGTGACTCAAAAATAAGGTGTTCTGCTTTTCTCCTTCCTTTCCTCTGTATCTAGGCATTTAGAAGAAATCTGTTTTATATTACTTGGACCCTTATTTTGAATATGCAGGATACTGTCATTGTGCCATTAAGGACTGTTTGCAAGTACAGCTTTGATCCCTAACCAGTGCAAACCCCACAGATCTGCTCAGCACCTTTCACTCAATATTTCATACTAATAACAGAAGTAATCCTGCCCCCTTGTATGCAGATATTTGTATGATTGATAAAAACAAAGGAAAGCTACAGATCACAGTACTGTTACACATACCAAGTCCTGATAAGGATTCAATCATAGCTCTGAAGCGCTTCCTTTAAATTGGATAATGATGCAGTAGTCACAAAATGAATGATAGGTTTCATTATAGAGATAAAGAGGCAGCAGAAAGCCTCAGCAGTAGTAATTAAGACTGTAGGCTCAGAGAAAGCACATGCCTGGCACTCAGGGCTTGGAACATGCTAAAAGTTTTGAGTAAGATTTCACAGAAGTTTAAATGAATCTCAGCCAAGATGGTGTGGTCCTGTGCCTGTCCCTACCTCCCCATCTCTCTCCTGTGCCAGCAGTAAAGTTTACGTTGTTCTATAATGAAAAGGTCTGGCAAAGTAAGAAGAAATAAATTATGTTGGATTTTTTTTCCCTTTCCAGTTAGAGTTCAGGCAGATTAGGTCTCTCACCACAGTCACAGGAGCTATATTAGGAGCATAAAAGAGAGGAGAGACAGGGCTGTACAGTGCATGCCAGGAGAAAGAGTTGCCAGGACCCACAGGCAACCATCTGAAGCTGACGTGGAACCATGCTGCTGTCACTTGATTCTTTATTCACAGAATGGAGATACTGAATATCTTTGCTACTAAATAAGTTCACAGATGAAGTCCTTCCTTTGCACCTTTCTAGAAAAAGCATAAAATAAATCAAATCTCAGACACTGACAACCCACTTGGCCTAACAGGGGTAGCATTGCCTGAATGGACTGAACCACTGGAGCACTCTGTCGTCAGACTCTCAAAGCTAAGTCCAGGAAAGCTTTTCATCTGAGCTGTGCAGGCTAACTCTCAATACCAAATGGACAGTGATGTGAGGGGAGAATTTCTGCTATGGGAAGATGACATCTAGCCAGAGAATGTCAAAAGCTTGGAAACCAGGCTGTGAGTCATGGACGATGCTGAAGCATGCTTGTCAAATGCATGCCAAGAGAGGGAAAAACAGAACAGAGGTTGACAGAAAGTGGCCATGTCTTGATTTGTCACACCTGAGAGCAGAAAGTGGCTGACAGCTGTTAAGAAAGGTCCTAGATCATCAGCCAAAACAAACAGAAGAGATTCCCACTTTATAATGGCTTTAAACTTAAACAGGGGAAGTTTAGATTAGATATAAGGAAGAAGTTCTTCACAGTGAGGGTGGTGAGGCACTGGAATAGGTTGCCCAAGCAAGTTGTGAATGCTCCAACCCTGGAGGAGTTCAAGGCCAGGCTGGACAGAGCCTTGGGCAACATAGTTTAGTGTGTGGTGTCCCTGCTCATGGCAGGAGGGTTGGAACTAGATGATCTTAAGGTCCTTTCCAGCCCTAACTATTCTATGATTCTATAAATGGTGTGACTGAGTGGAAACCTGCACAGCCATACCAAGAGAAAGCGTACTGCAACCCCCTGTCTGACCCCTCCTGACAATGTGACTGTGTCCTCAACATCAAATGATTTAATGGATATGAAAATTTGTTTCCTAAGTGCACATCTGTCAAAACACAGAAAGCTTTCTGACCAGGACAGGAATAAATGGTACAGGCAAGATGGCACAGTAATGCCTGTAAAGCATGCAAGGTAGGTGGAGAAAATGTCCTCTGCAAGGTCTTCAGGCATTGAGTATCAAGCTCTGAAAAAAACCTGGATTGCTGCAAGATACTCTGCAGTAAATCCAAACACTGCAAACCTTCTTCAATTTGGTATTCTTCACTTTCCATTTTGTTGTCTTCTTGGGATTATCAGCTGGAAGTGGACACTTGATGTTTTCTGAGACCTCAGATTCCATTATTCTGCCACAACACTTACTAATTATAAATGCTTTGCCAAATATCTGATGTTTTCACTGGCTAAAAGCCCATGTCTAATGTGCTGATAAAGAACAAGTGCTGTCAGAGAATGGTATGTGATTGCTTATATGGGTCAGCTGAAACTATGCCCTCAGGAGGTGCCTGCCCGAGCAAACAGCAAAAATGAACATTTCCTGGGTAAGAAGCTGAATGATTCTACTCCTAGAAAATTATTTAATATGTTTAACTATTCCCAGTGCTATTAAGGCTTCCCCTTCAGTGCTGAAAGCTGAACATTCAATGGGTATTACTCTACTCTCCCCAGAATTCTGTGACCTATCTTCAGTGACTGGAAGACAATATATTAAATAATCTGAGTGAGCTGAACTTGCAGATGAGTGTGTCTGGCATAAATACCTCTATATTTGTTTTTCTGGGCACACTGAACAAGTAGGATGCTTCCAACACTAATGTGCATATTCTGGCTGCTGTATCTAAATAAGACATTACCCTTTTCCTCCTACTGTTCTGCTACCTCTCCTTTGCCCTGAAGCCCACAGTTCCCTTGCTCTGCCCTCTCCCTTTCCTGCATTACTGCCATCAATTCACACCTGCAAACCTGCAAGAAAAGAAAGAGAAATGAAAGTTTCAGTCCTCTCCTCCACTCCATCCTACCCCTCCCACTCGATCACTCAGAGAGCTGTTTCTTAGAGAAGGTCCATGACCCAAAAACCAATATGGGTCACTGCTAGGTGCTGTACGAGCAGTGTCCCATCTAAGCAGGCAGAACAGACCCAGGCTGGAGAAGGGATCTACACTAGTGTGACGGTGCCCATGTGCTCTAAGTACTTTTTGGTTTTAGAATTGAATCCTTTCTAAGAAACCATGTCAAAGTACATTAGCTAAACAAAGGGTTGGAATGAGAAAGCAGAAGACCAAACAGCTAAAATGAGATGGTGATTAGCAAGAAAGCTTCAGAAAGCAACTCAAGGATGTCAGTGGCATCAAAGGTTTGTTTTCAAAAAAGCTTCAGCAGCTGCTCTTCTGGCTTCAGACTTCAGTTGGCTTCCTTTGCTTTGCTGTTTCATTTTTCAAAAAGCCTTGTGCTGGTAGAAAGGGGAAGATACTGAATGAATGATAGCATACATGGCTCCTAGACTTCTCTGACCTCTGAGTTTAAGCTCTCTCAACGAGTAAAAACGCCCTTCTCAGCTTCTGGAGGTTACACTGATGACATCTTTATTTTGACTTACCAGCTGAGTGGATGCTCATTCAGTAATCTGATGGCAGACATTTTCAGGAAGATTTCTGATTCCCAGGGAAAAAAAAAAAAAAAAAAAAAAAAAAAAGATCACTTATTTCACTCATTTCTTAAACTTCCTTCCATGAAGTCTTTGCTTCCGTTGCACCAAATTCAGAAACTTAACACTGTGGAGATGGGGCGGGAGGAAAACAAAGCAAAAAGCCCAATGTCCTGTCTTGTCACTCAAACTTTTCACAGCCTTTGAGAAACCGTGCAAGGGAACTGCAGGGGGCTGCAGGAGAAGCAACAGCACACATGTACAGAACGTTCTGGAAAAGAACAAACAAGATTAGACAACTGGGTTCTACAGGCACCTTTGTAGGGCTGTCTTTGTGTAAGATGGAGTATTATCACCTCAATTCTGTTTATGATACTTAGGCTTAATTCCATAACCTGTGTTGAGTGAACATTTTGGCATCACCACATCAGCATGTAGTGTCATATAAAGATGAAAGTAACCCCTGTGAAGGCTGCAAGGCAGGGGAAATTATGCATTTCGTGTCATTAAAGTTAGCAGCAGCATGACCTACCCAGGCCCAAAGCTAGCTAATATAAAAGTTCCCTAGTTTGTTGGGAATTCAAACAATGCATTAGAAAGAAGTAAGTACGTGTTTTAACACATTTTTCACAGGTGGTTTACTTAAAAAGCAACTCTGAACTGAAATAACTTTGAGATGACATAGTTATTTCAGTGGTGGGCATGCAGCAGCACAGTCTGCAGACAGGCTTTTCACCACCTGTTATTCACCATGCTCCTGTGTTTTGAGTCATAAGCTGCTGTAGCTGCACCAGCAGAAAGCTAGATGGTTGGTGAGCAGAATAACAATTTGTAGGAGTTGAGCCAGTTCTGAGTTCAAACTCAGGTAAAACTTCAAAAATTGCTGTTTACCACCAACTTCACTTGTTGCAATCCCTGGCGTGCCAATGGTAGTTTCACTTTTCATTCTCCTGGTTCAGCTACTGAGGGAGGAGCTCTGTTTCTATTTCTCAGCAATAGCCTCTTCACCCTTAGGTTTCCTGCATGCTGACAAGGAACATTTCCAGACTGAAGGACTCTTAAACATTTCCACAAACATTCCCAGGTTCCTTAAGAAAAGCAAGAACATTGACCACCTGCACCTATTCTTGTTTGCAATGGATCAGCAGGTGCAAGGCCATTCCTTCATAGCAATTGTTCAGTGCAGTGGGTCAGCTTTGAAAGTGTTTATACACATTCTGCCGTTTGCTGAAACAGCCCAAAACATGTATTTTGTGATGGGAACCAGCAAACTTTCATAAGTACTGTGTCCCAAGGTCACTGGCAGGGAATGCATAAAACAGACTTCTCTCCCCCCAGTGACTTCAAAAGACAGATGTTTCGGTATTTTAGTTCTGGACACAGTTCTATTTATTTAAGCTAAATTTGTGTCTGGTGTTTCATTCTGTCTCACTAGTGGACCAAGCATGACAAAAATACTCCTACCAACAATTCCACACAAGATAATTGCACTTTTCCCCCCCCGCATCTCTTCTATATTTTTGTACTTCCGAATCCATCTCATTTAATCAAAACTGGCTGCAACACACACAACCCAAAAAGAGTTGCATCAATTTATATATGGACACAGAAATGTGCAAGGTAAAGGCAGAGCTAATGACTTCTTAAACCATTTCCTGCAAGGAAACAACACGCTCCTGAGTGTAATTTAAATTTAAGCTTCTGCATAACTACTTTGATATTAGAAGTCAATCTCTGAACACAGATAGTGAAACAGGCACCCACAGGATAAACTTGCAGTCATGGTTTGTTTCACCAACAAACAAAAAAGGATGATCAGATACTTTTTCCATTCAAAAAATGGTTTGGGGTTTCTTAGCTCATTTATTTTGGCAGGACAAGGAGTCTGTAGTGGGTATTACTGTCTTGATGCTTTGAAAAAAAAATAATTTTTTTTTTCCATATTCCCACAGAAAATCATTTGAAGGACAAAAAACCAACCAAACCTTTGCCTTTTTATGTAACAAATGGCTATGGGCTAAACCTAAGAGAGCTTAAAATTAGTGCTTCTAATGTGACCACTGAGACATTTCAGGCTTAATTACATCAGAAGCAGACTTAACCACCCATTTCTCTCCAGTTTCATACCAACAATAATTGCTCCTGTAGCCACACTGCAACATTGTAGAATTAACCACATCCTAGAGGAGCTGGAAAAGAAAAAAGGGAAACTGTACAGCCTGTCCAGGCAGAACAGGCTCATTGAGCAGCCCAGCAGGTCTCCCTTCTGCAATAAAAATTAGAACCACTCCACTGAAGTCAGCACTGTTCTGTACCCAATGTCTAAGGCAAGTAACGCTCTGCTTCCTCTCTTGGGTTTCTACTTTAGCTCTTGTTGACTTAAACGAAGTCAGAGTTACAAAAAGAACATTCCTGAGTCTGTATGTGCTTGTGGATGTATACATGCACTTACCATCCTATTAATCTACCTCTTTAAAACCCCCCAGTATTTTTACTTTAAGAAGCTGTGCAGGTTTTACTTCAAGCTGTAATCTTGTGCACCAAGTGATATACTGCCCCAAGGCAAAAAAAAAAAAAGTGTTATTAAAGCCAGTGCACTAATATAAACACAAATAAATAGCCTTTACTAATAAACATGTCAAAATTAATGTCCCCCCATAAATCTGACACCTGGATCTTACATTAGAGGTCAGCAACCATACTGTGGAAGCTAGAATGTGTTTCTGAAGTTTTGGTATGGTTGGACCACTCTGAACATGCTCCTCTGTTACAGGCAACAAATCCTCCTGAAGTGAGTAAGAGAAATTGTGAAAAACTTTTTACACAGCTAGGTCCTGTAGTCAGTGGGGCTGTACATAAACTCAACTGTCAGCCACACAGCTAGGATGCTTTGCAGACTCAAAGCCGAAGAGGCAGCAGATAAGTTCAGGAGTTTCCTGGCATGGTAGATAGAACCATCCAGGATGCCTCTGTCTTACTGCTGCTCAGCACTACGATACTCCTGCATAAGGAGATAATCCCCACTTATTTTACAAACCCTCTCCATTGCATACTGTTCATAGTGTACAGCTCCCAACCACCTTCCCACTACTACATGTTCTGGACTGACTCTGGAAGCAGCATGGAGCAGCAAGCTGCTGTTTGCTCCAACACTGCAAAGGTCATTGAGGGCCACATAATTATTTTATGCCTTGTACATACAGGTTTTTGTTTTCTGTCTTCACTTAAGCAGGTTGAATTACAGATTCCCACTTTATTTGGTTCCTTCACTGCCTGCTTTAATATAAAGAACAGGATTTCACATTGCATATTGAGGATCCACCCTCCCAAGTCTCCTGAAATGAAGGAGGAAAGCTAACAAAAGAAGGTGCAGCTGCTCCTACTTGCCTGCCAAGTTAATGTTGCTAGAGATCCTCTTGGTTCACCATACGGAAGTGATTATTGGATCTACCACCTAAAAATAAACCAAAACATCTTACAGGAACATGCTACTGAGACATTTGGAATTGCCCCAAAAGGAACCCTCCACACTGCGAGCCAAAAGCACCCAAAAAGCTGGCTCACTCTTTGTCAAAGGTGTGTCTGAGTGAAGAGGTACAAGTTTAGTTCTCTGTGTGGACTGAAGCTGCATACAGCTGCAGATCTAAATCCCAGTGCAAACAGGTAAGTGTATCTTTACAAAGGCCCAGCTCAGACTTTGTGGAAGCATGTCCCGGGCTTCTGGTTTCAGGTGGGGTGGATTATGTTTTTCATTTTGCTTTCTTACACAGAAACAAAAAACCCCAAACCAACCAACCAACCAAACAAAAAAAGATTAAGATCTCAACAGTAAACTAATAACTGACCTGGAACTCAAACCCGAGCAGCACCTCAGACACTGAAAAAAAGAAGTGGATTTTGTTGTTTGTACTGCAATGTCTGAAAATTGCCCCTTTGTGGAACTAACTATACTTTAATTCTCGGAGTTGAGAAATAGTGTGGTTTTATTTCCTATTGTTTCCCTAATCTAGAAGCAATTCAGACACATAGCAGTTCCATGTGTAAAACAGAATAACAAGAGCTAACATGTCACTAGCCAGAATTCAATCTGTCTGTATGTCTGCCTGCCTTTGCCCCCCAGATGGCTATCTTTAGAGAAAAAGTGTATCCTACTGAACTCTGAAAGGCACCTTGTGCCTCAGGTCTGGCTGGACAGAAAAGCTAACTTCTTGCAAGATTTCTAGTAGAGTAATTTTGGCTAAAGGTAGCTTGCATGAAAATTGCCTAATATACTTAGAATGAAACACTGCCTCATTAGAAAATTCTGAAATACTCACTTCTCCATTTCCATTTTCTCCATCAAAAAACTTGAAATCATAGATTTTGTTCAATAGTGTCCCCTAAAATTTGTTGGTTTAGATACTTCATATGTAACCAAACCATGAGTCATGTTTGAAGCTTACCTACAGCCCCCTTCAGGCACAGCACCGTTCCCTGTGTGTAACACACCGTATGACATGAAATAAATAGTCTACACTAGAAAGAAGAGATGTAAACATTCTTAAAGGTATGAAGATCATAAAGGTATGAAGACTTGTCAGCTACTATTCCCATGAGGATCTGCAGAATCCTCCAGATAACAGAGGAGATGGGAAACTGCTCTTCCATCAGCTCTTATTGGCAGCTAAGGCTATATTCCAGATGATCCTCATGCAGACTGACTAAACAATTACTCTGGGTTTGTCCTATTACCTTTCTTAAAACATCTATTTACTCATCCCTGAACCACTATGCTAAGAAATACCATTACATGGAAAAGTTGCTTCATCCATACTAGAAAAAAAAATACATATAATCTCTCTTACCACTGGAAACATGAAACAGTCATCACCAAAGGCAGTTCTTTTGGTTTCAGTTCTTGAGTCATCCACAGACTTTATGTACAACTTTGAGCAATAAGCCTGTGATACATTTTTGCACTTTAATATGGAAATGATGCCACTACCTTAGAGTCACACACTCTACCCTATACATAAGTCACCACTGCAGAACTCTTTGTAACAGGGTTTAATTCATGTCTGTACAGCACCTCGTACAACACTATTTCAGTTTCAGTGTGATCAGTGGCATCTGTGCAATACAGTGGTGAAGAATGAGAAGTTCTTGAATCAGCTTCTGGTCATCCAGCTTACAGTCACTAAGGAATTAAGAAAGAATACAGCATTAAGGGTTTCTCATTAGTAAGGTTAGTCATGAAACTACCCAGAAATTTCAGCTTCCAGAAGGAATGGTACATTATCAAGAAGGGAGCTGGGGAAATCCTGCCAACAGACAGGGTACATTCTAACACCAGGCTATGGGGACTTTGGTGTTTGTTTTCTTGAAAAAGCTGAAAATCAACAGAGTAGTTTTCCTCAGAAGCATTCACTTCACTCAGGACAATGTTTAAATTACTAGTCTAAGGAATACATAATTAATGAGTCTTGATTAAGTCTCATTGCTAATGGTGCCTTATCAGGACCTGGACTGCTGGCCACTTCTGGTTCTTCATTTTGGAATACTTAAAAATGCTTTACAAGGAATTGCTTATTTCTTTCTGTATACACTTTCTATTCCCATTTCAGTTATTCTCAGCTACTTCCTGAGAAATCTTTTTCTAAAAGACAAGGCTCCATGTGAAAAACTGTACATAAACCAAAATTTCCATGGTCTTTGGCAGATACTCTGTGCAACAGACCCATCAAATGGGATTGTTCAGTTACTCTGACAAACAGTTATATATTGTATTTGACCTTTGTTGTGGGTTCTTATGCTCTTGAATGCCTTATTTTCAATGCTGTTACTGATGAAGCTTAGGCAGTCTCAAGATTCCTTCATGGTTACTAACACCTAACACTTGGTCGCTTTGCCTTACTAGAGAGAATTTTGTCACAGTCCTAACTCGGAGACAGCAAAAGGGGTTGTCCGAGAGCTGCTCACCTACACCAACCCTTCCATGTTACTTCAGAATACACCTCCCATCAGTTGCAGCTAAGACACCTGACTGCCACTGAAGCAGATGAGAAGTGTTCCCAGTTTCCTTTCCAGTGACTCTGTTTCTGCACTGTCTTAAACTGTGCCAGTTTTGCAAATTATTTTTTTTTATGGAACTAATACCCAAGGCTTGTGCATAGATGGCTTGTACATCATGCTGCCAGGGGTGAATTTAAGGCAAACTTTACACAGTATCTTGCTTTTCTTACAAATTTCTTTTTCCTTCTCAAGTTTCATACTTTTTTTAGCCTATATACAGACAGATTCTTAAAACAGTTTCAACATTCTGAGACTGGCTCACATTTAATTTGACTTCTTACAGGATAAATCATTTCCTTACTATCAGTAGGATGAAGCAGAAAGGATGGACAAGATTCTAGAAGTATTGATTTTTTTTTCTCCTCCTTTTTAAAATAAAAAGAAACCAGGCTTTTTTTTCAAACACTGAAACTCTTTCCATGAATTAATTAGACTGGACAATAGTGAACCATTGCACATTATGACCAAAATTAAGTAAAACAATTCTAGAAGCTTGGAGAAAGGCTTTTTTCCTTAACATTTGGAACTTGTTCAGATGACTCAAAGTTATGACGCAAAAACACACAGGTTTTTTTCTGGTGACTTTCAAAGTTACAGATACTCACCAGGAACTACATTACCTGGTGCAAGCACTGAGACTGAAATGGTAATTTTAACAACATTCTTTTATGACAGAGTTAAAAAAATAATGCTTGACATCAGCATCAAAGTTCTTTATAAACATGAACAGTGCTTCACAAGTGCACCATTATTTGTTTGATATATTTGAAAAGGCTGAACTAAGAGACAGGTTGATGAACTGGCCAAACTCCTATTAAGCTAAAGCAAAAGTGAAGCCTGCTGATGCCAGGATAACACACATTGTGCACTCCATGTGAACTAATCTAAATCCAGGTATAGAAGAATCAGGTCTGATTTCCCAAAAAAGGTCTGCATTTCTTTTCAAATTCAAAGAAAAACACAGAGGAAGCTTAGCTCAAAGACTGTGGCTCAAAGAGATCTGTGGTTTAAAAAAAAACCTGAGAAATTTCCCTCCTTCGCAAAATATCTACTATGAAGATCTGTTCAAAAACCCACAATTAAGTTTGCAAAACCTATTTTAGCCAAAATTTACCTGAGCCAAGCATGACACTTTCCCTCCAAATCACTTTGGCGTCTGTGTAAGAATTACAAGTTACCTAGCAGACAGTGGTTGCAAACAACACTTTCACAGGAAAGCCTTGAAGCTGATGAACTGTGATAAGCAAATTCAAGTGAACTGCACGATGAGAAACAGCAAAGCCAAGCCACTTACATCTTCTTCCCAGGAACTCTGGAATTAAGTCGTACCCTTCTCACATCAGAAACAGGGTTTGCATAGGATAATATGTGTATGGTGTAGAAAAAGCATGACTTAAATGCAAGTGTGGCTCTGGACAGCTAAATCTGATATTCTTACAGATTGTGGTTTTTTTCTTACAGTATCAGTTAAGTAACTGATACCCTGAGTAGAGGTCAAGATAACATATGCTACATACTGTTTCTTTCTCTTGGACTGTACTGTCAAATTAGCTACTATTTTCACTCTACATATGACTTGAAAGTCTTCTCTCCAAAAGCTTAAAAATTTTAATACCTGAAACAAGACCTAGTTACATGAGAGCTTAAAAATGGTATGAAATTTCTTATCAGAGAAAAGCCAAAATTAAAGAATCACAGACTGGTTTGGGTTGGAAGGGACCTTAAGGCTCATCTAATTCCAACCCCCCGCCACAGGCAGGGACACTAGACCAGGTTCCTCAAAGCCCTGTCCAACCTGGCCCTGTGGAATGGTTTGTGAAATGGAACAGCAAAGCCTGTAACCAGTCAAAGCAAAGGGATTTCATTCTAAGTTATGATGTACTATGAAAAATGCATTCCTGAGCATACTGGAGAAAACAGCTCTGTTTTGAGATACATCCTAAACATTCAAAAGGTTGTAAGCACCTAAGCAACAGTAAGTGTCTGCTGTTAAAGATTCTGGAAACTATTATTTTAAGACACTTGAGCTTTTCATTTTAAGTATAAGAAACTTTTTGAACTCTCATCCACTAGAATTGTATGTAAAAACCTCATGGGCTGGTTATACAGAAAAGACAACCCAAAAAAACTAACTTCAAATTTTCCATCAGGCTCTTCCATTTTACCAAAATTACATATCAAGTAGCCAAAATTTTTGGTATAAATTCTTGAAATCATGCCAAAACATTTAAAAGGATCTCAACACGTATCACTGGGCAAGCACCATTTAGGCCTTAGGTAAAGTATATAAAATTATATTAAAACATAATTACTATCTGACCTGAAATCTTCCCCTGAATAGGACACTAAAATTTATTTTAAACTATGCATGATTGCTTTAGTGTTTTGTAAACTCTTACAAGGACAAGACAGGCGAAGCTGCAGAGAGCTTCAGCAGGGACCAGATGCAGTAGGTCCTATCAGACCACTCAATCACAGCCGACCTGCGTAGTAACCTAAGACTTTTCAAACTCGGTTCAACCCGAGTAGAGAACACTGTCAACAGAAATGTCTAGTTTCTTTCTAGGAGAATAACTTCACTTCAAGGCTCTCCAGTACTGTTCTCTATGAACACTTGGGCAGGTTAGAGAGGTAACTGCTTCCTGATCTGATCCTAAGCCTCGCCTTAGGGCTACAAAGCCAGAAGTCTCTCCAAATCTGAAACATTTGGGTGGTAGACCAGCACAGTCCTGAATCTACTTTGTAGTCTTTTTAGTCATGGTTTTGTTCTTAATCACGGGCAACCCCCCTCACCAGATGTGCTACGACAACCACTTGTGCTATTTATTTCTCCTGTCCCAGGATGGATGCAGGCCTGGATGACGGTTAACCTGCTCCACTGCAGAGCATGCCAGCCAAAGTGCACCTCAACAACAGTTACCTACATTTGTTATGCTGCATTCTTAGTCCCCAGAAAAGGAGGATAAAAGAACTTAAACAGAAACCAGTAACAAAAGCAAAATGCCAAACCATTTCACATGCTGAATCAACAGTGATTCACAACACTCATAGACTCTGACTAACATATCAGAGAATGAAGTAACATTGTGAAGAAAAAATAAATCCTCTATTTAGTGTGGCCAATTAAAGTTATGCTAAGAAATAATAATGGGAAATAGTGTCCTATTTGTTCAAAAAATCAACTGTTGGTGATTGGCTTTTTTTTTTCCCCCCAACAAAAAAAAACCCTCCTCTACTTTATAAAAGCAGAGGGTAAATTTACTCAGCATCAGATATTTGCAAAACCTGCTGAAGTTCTCACCTTAACCACAATCTCCCAATTGTAATTACTAAGTACTTGCTACCGAAGGGCATCTACTATTAAGAGAGATGTTTCCCTCCAAAGCAAGCTTCCCTTGCTGCCTCCAGTCTGTGACAGAACTCTTAGGGTATTTGTTCACTTTTTAGCCACCCAAAATTGAAGTTCCACTTTCAGAGTATTATCCTAAAGCAAAACTATCCAAACCAAATCCGTTTATTAGGGCCCAGAATTGGTAGGAAAATTTTATAAAACAGTTTTCACGGATTTCACCATCTCTTGCAGATGAGTATTTCTTTATTAGCTTCTTGTAATATTTCCTTCTTTTTAGCACTTTGTAGCTTAAACAAGCTGAAAAGGTTTTCCTCAAAAGAAACTCAGAGAATGAAGTGGTTTGGTAGAAAAAGAAAATGAAAAAGCAGCTCTTTCTAAACTGCATGGTTTAAAATCACAACAAAAAGTCCCTACCATGATTTCTGTGAGAAAAGTTTTAAATATGAGAGTACCAGGATTCTGCTCAATTTTACCAGCCTACATGAAAGGATTCCCATCTTGTGATTTTTCTAAAGCCTTAAACAAAACAAACACTACTAAAAAAAAAATAAGAAAATTTTCAAGCTTCCTTTCCATAACCTAAAAGAAACAAAAAAAACCTAAAAAACACCAACCAGCAAACAAACAAACAAAAAAGAGTGACCTAAAAGCAGAGAGAAGAAGGGCAACTAGAAATTGCAGTAACCCCTTCTAAGGAGCTAGAAGTAAATGAGAGGCTGACAGAATTTTCTATTATTTCCACTTTGACCATTCTGAAGAGATTTTCCTTCCACCTGCTTATTGTAAGGAAGGTTAGGAAGGACAGTTGTTGAAACTGAAACACTGAAGCCAGCCACCAAAACCCCCAGTCTCCCTGTAACACACTCAAAACGCAAGCGTTGTCTCTGTAATTCAGTCCCACCTGTCACTCAGCAGGTGGGACTAAGGACACTCATTTAGGACAACTTGTCTTAAGCATGCTGACTCCCTACTGAGGAATCTACCTCTGAAGCTGATTGTTTGGTACACAATACACAGTAGAATCTGTGCGTGATATTACTCACCTCACCCTGATGTGTAGCAAAAATTGGAAGAGGAACTCTGCTTTACCAAGTGTGTAAAACCTGTTGTAATGAAAAGGTGATACATGGTTACATCCTTCCTACACCTAAGACAAGATGCAAAACAAAGTCAAAGGCACACTTAACAGAGTATTTGGTCTTGCCAACTCTTGTGATTTTGAGTCTTTTAATTATGGAAAGGTTCTTAGAATCCTAACATTCAAATAGTATTACCCGAGAACCTCACCTCTTACTGAATAAAAATGTTTTCAGCCCTCGTGACAAGTCAGAAAAACAAGGATCCAGAAATCTACTCCAAAACAAAAACTGTAATCTTCACATGAAAGTGCATCAATACAAAGGACTCTACAATGTCCGAGCAAATTCATGCTGCTATGAGGAATATCCTCACTGAGCCGGCACTGTAGAATTAACCTTGACCTTGCCTCTCCACTTCCCTTTAGTCTGAACTAGGACAACAAGAGGACTGGGAGGCGGGAATGCTGCACTTGGTGGTAAGATATTCTCACCTGCTAACAACTTCTGTCACCAAGCTATCAAAATTCGATAGAAGTACCTGTCATCATCCACAGAGATGACTTTGGCTTCTTTCTTCCCCTTCTCAGCAATATGTAATCTCAACGACCTTATCTACTAGCCTTAACAATATTATAGTATTAATTGGTAGTCTGTCAGGATGCGTCAGAACAGTAAAGCACATGGGTAAGTGCAGTCATCTCAGTTCACAAGTGCCAGCCAGCACTAAGTCTGATTCTTATTTCATAGTCTACTGGCCTCTACTGCTTTTGTTTAAGAGAGGATAGATGAAACCAATTTTCCCTCAGCGGCTGGACAGAGTGTTTTCATTGTCATTCAGGACAGTGACATTCAGGAAGAGCTTGTGGGGATACTGGTACAAACACCGAGGTAGCTCAGACTTCAGTTAACTTTGTAGTTTTGTGCACTTTTGTTCTATTGTTCCAGCTTCACCTAGAAGTCTTAGCCCATTTAAATCATTGACAAGAGCAATGTTGTTGCAGTAAAGAGCCAAATGTTTCCTGGGAGTAAGTGACCCATTTTGGAAGAGCAGCAGAGGTAGGAAGCCTCAGGAAACACTCTACTATTAACAACTGTACTAAAATAAACCTCCCCTCCAAATTTTCTAACAACCGTTTTAGTAAGTTCTCTGGCAAGAGGCTAGAATAAATTATCATTCTTTGCTCCTGTGCCAATCACATGAACTCCTGCAACTTGCTTAGCTCAGACAATTGAGCCACTGCAACTGTTCATAGTACTCAATCTACACAAGCTTTAAGTGTACCTTGTAGTTTTAGACATTTTTCTAAGCTTCTCAGCAACCTAAATCTGCTTCAAATAAATGATCCAAAATGAGGAAAAATTTACAGGAAGATGTCTTCAACTGATAAAGTCAAAATTTATTTCTGCAATAAAACAGCTTGTTTTCCCATCCTGTATCACAATGTTTACTGCAAAGTAAAGCTGAGAAAAATGATGTGTAACCAGGAAACAGAGCCCAAGTATTCATCTGTCCTTATCGGTCATCCAAACAAGGCAAAAAAACCCTAAACTGTGGCTTATGTGAAACATAAACCTCTATTTGGGGGCAACACAGTGAGGATGGAATGATGGGATCAGTATTTCCCATTCAACAAGCACGACATTTCCCAACTTTGTAGAATGAGTCTCTGAGGACAGGCAAAAGCTTTCAACATAATTCATAAGATCTCATAAACTAAGGCTGAATAATAAGGCACTTGATAAGCTAAAAATTTCACCTCTTAAGATCCATTTTAGAGAACTGGCATCCAAAAGCAGTAATAATTTTAGGACCGGGACATATCTGCAGATAAGCTTCTCTAGAACCCTTGAACTAAAACCAGACACTCAACTGAACACCATCCAACCACACTGAGTTACTCCCCATCAGCTCAGCTGCCAAAACTGTGTGAACACTTGCCCGAGACCTTTCTCCTAATTCTGCCAGTGGAGATTTGTAACTCCAGGTGTTGCAACTCCAACTACCTCTCCTTATTTACAAGATAGCACCATCTGAAAATTCAACAGAATTTTCAGAGAATACACTTACATAAACAGTGAGCTTGCATTCCCAGTTGTACTATCACATATTCAAAAGGAAGACCAGCTCTGACATGGCAGCATAAACATGCACTTAGAGATGCAGTTTCTTCCCCGCTGCCAAGCAGCTGCATCCACGCAATCTCAGTGAACTCTCGCCTCCATATAAAACCAAACTAAGCAGTTTGGGTGTCAAGGAATAAAGGTATCGATCTCCAAATTCTGCATCTTTACAAGAGTTATTTTGATGAAGACATATATATTAACACAGTTTCACTTTCTTAGTTATCTAACTATGCTGAATGAATCATCTTAGTGATAAAGATGTGGATTATATATTAAAGGACTATTCAAGTGGCTGCACTTACATGTTCACAAGGACTAAGAGCGCACTAATACAGCATTGCATTTCTGTCAATTTTGTTTTCACCCAATCAGAATGAAAAGAGGGCTTGAGGCTGTGCTTTCATTCCATCTCTGACCCCTAGTAACAGAGGGCAAGATGCTGACCCTAACTCAACGTCCAAGTCTAAAAAAAAAAAAAAAAAAAAAAAAGAGGAAGAGGAAAAGTGGTAAGACAAAAGTCTGCAAAAGTTCTGAAGCACCAGAAGGAAATAGGAACCACAGTTTCAAACTGAAGGGAACTTCCTGGCCACAAATTATAAAATTGTTATGCTTAAATCAGTATTATTGGCATGATGTGGAAAGACCGACTGCAGGAGCAGATTTATGCTCCTTTTCTCCAATACACCACATTTTAATGTTTCCATTTTATAGTCAATCACAGTATTGCCTCCTACCTATGATACCTAGCTTGCTTATTTCACAGTACAATGTGATGTAATCTCTTCCTAAGAAAGTTTCTGGAGCAATGCCTAGTTTGAGAAATAACATTTCACAAGGAATGTACATTGACTGCAATTAATTCTTATAGATGGAGAGGCTAATTAACAAGAATCCAACTAATAACTTGGTTGGATTTAATCCATATACTGAACTGGCAACATGCACCAGGAGGAGGAGGCAGAGGGTGCAAGGATATATTTGGGGAAGAAATCACACATGACAGGCCCTTTCAAAGTGGTTCACAGGCATTTTAAATGTTGCCCAGCCACTCTTAACCCTTGGTCTCATCTAGTTTCTATCACCTCTGCAGGCTTCTTTTCTCATGCCATGTCTTTCCTGCATACACAATGCAAAGATGCCTTGGCTATTTCAGTTTTCAGCTTAAATATCAAAATGCCTGACATTCACAAATGTGCACCACTCTTAACAAAAGCAAGCTTCTGCACATTTGCACTGTTATTGAATGTCCTTGTGCATCAAATCCAGCAACAGAACAGGAAAGGGAAGGAAGTTCTCTTAGTAACACCATTTTTATTGCCAAGTTCCATATACAAAGAAAGGTCTATTTTTCATTCTTGTCTGGGTTTTCAATAGCTATGACACATGATTAATGCCAGCAAATACAGACTCAGCTATAGAAATCTGGATTTCAGAAACATACACAAATATTTTCTAATTTCACTCCCTTCTCAGACACTTACTTATATTTTTCTTTAACATAAGATATTGTCACATTTACTCCAAATGTCTAACATAACTTACATTAAATAATTAATACTTATTGCCTGTCAAAAGACATTTCAGATTTCAATTCACCCTGTGTTTGGGCTTTTTTCCATGCAAATGTAAGTGCATGTTCAGGACTTTTTTCAAGTGAAGTACATTTTGGACACAACTTCACTGAAATATATTCCATAGGAAGACAGCCCTTCATGCTCATTAAATGCTTTATGTAGTAAATCCCAGGTACATTCATTCTTCTAGAAAAACACATTTCCTCCTCTTTGCACTTAAAATAATCAAGCTTACAAAACAGCTTAAAATGAAGTAAAAAGTTTGCAACAAAGTTATCCACTCACCTATTCACAAGTGGAGATGCTTCAAGTTATCCCCTAAAATGCTTCCAGCAGGTCCCCTAGAGCTGTAACAACATATTACTCAGTGCTATCACTGGATGAAACAAAGCTCTCAGAAATTCTAAGAGTCTCTAAATCTGCACCCTTGAATCTATTCTCAGTTCAAATGATCTTCATGTTCATTGTAAATATTCCTGCCACACCCAAATGCAAAATCTCAGACCTTCTCATCTGCTCATACATACTTTGGTTACCAGATAGCACTTATTATGTCTTAAACTCACTTTAGCATGAGTACCCATAACCAAAAGTAATGGGGAACAAGATGAAAAAAACCCCAACCCTCACGTATCTTAAGACTGCAATCTTAATAGAATCCTGGGAATGCTATATGCTAGTCTGCATCTTACTGAACTCAACTTTTGTTATCAACAAGTATACTCAGTTATTACCTGCTTCTTAAGCCCTTTTTAGTAAATGTACTCCACACATTTATGCTAACAAGGACTCAAGTTTTGCCTTTTCCTGTTAAGAATGAATTCAGTTAGCAAAACAATAAAACAGATACTGACACAGTGCACATTTATTAGACAAGCAAAATGCAGTTTTACATTTATAATACATTAACAAACAAAATACATATTTTATAACAACTCACAAAAGAAATCAAATCTGAGCAATGCACAAGTCTAAAAATTTTGGGAGATCAAAATAGGGCAAATTCTGTACAAATGTAATATAAAAATACATTTCCATATGAAAGAACCTTCTGTTTGAGAGTCAGTCCAGAACTGCATCTCCCATGTCTTCATTGCTGCTCAGAAAGTCCTGAGCAGCAGGAAAAATCTCAAGCACTTCCCCCCACCCATCCCTAAAAACATCCCACCCTCACAAGCCCTGCTTGGATCACCATCTGCTTTTCAGAAGCCAACAGGAGACAGTAAGAGAGAGTTATTATTCGGAGACAGTAAGAATTACTAAATTTCTTTCTAATTCATGCTGCAAATGTTGGGAAAGGTCAGAGTAATAGAGCAGGCAAGCATAGGAGAAACACTGCAAAGACTTCTGGGTAATAGAAGTGCAGTGCCCAGGTTAGTGACATCCTAGGGTAAGCCAGTGATGGTTAAACAGTGACATACCAAAAAATTGTTTCAAGAAGAGAGTAACAGATAGGAAGAGGATCTTCAACAGACATACAGATGCCTAACATTAGGTTGCCTGAAAATAAGGAGAAGACTCATCAAGGAGACTCATTATCTTTGAGGCACAATGTCTAGATCTCACCAATACTGATGCTCGTGTCTTATGTCCCTTTGATTCAACTAAAGGACTAACAGTTTCCTATATAACAGCTGCCTTTGCAATGCTCTTTTAAAAGCAAGTCCCAGTTTAACTTTAGCTGGTTAGTGAACATAACATCAGAATGTTTAGCCTTGTGTTTTTTGTTGTGGTTTTTTTTGGTTTTTTTTTTAAAAGTACTATGTGCAGGTTAGTAAAACTATGCATTAGGCTATTCTGTATTCATTTACCTATAACGCATGCAGCGAAAAGTGACTGATTACTCTAGAGCACTGACAGCCCATGGTATTAAAGTGTTTACTTTCATAGTGGCTTCATACTTATACATACAGTTTGCCTTGCTTGTCTGATAGCTTACCTATTTCAAGCATACTCCTTGAAATTTAATTTACTACTAGCAAAATGACACTCAATTGCAGGACAAATACTGAATTCTTAGATTGCTTAAAGTAATCATTCCAGGCCACTTGCAGGAAGTGTGGAAATTATAGTCACTGCTTAATTACAAAAAAACCCCACCACCAGTAATTTCAATCCTAAAGATTGCTGGTTTTGCTATAAACAAACTATTTTAACCACCAGTTTAAATTCTACACGCAAGAATACTTCAAATCTACAAAAAAACCCCATTATTTCCCCCTATATTCAGTCTCTGTTAGGCAAAGGGGTCATACGAATCTAGACATTGACTTAAACTCTGAATACTGATCTAGCTTTCAGTCTTAAATTCTGGATATCGAAGAACAGTTTTTAAATGTCACATACCTGCTCTTTAGCAACAATACTGGATAAGGATAAATTAATTCTGGAAGATAGTCCCAAATTTTCCTTACCAAGTGACCTCAAGAAAAATTCCATCTGTGCTGTAAAGCAAAGAACATTGAGGAGCTTCTTTAACAGGTGTCACTTTTTATTTATTTATTTAAACTCAGCTTAATTTAAGGAAGAGAAGTCAGAATTTTAGTTTATCATGAATTAGCAGTGGGGAATACAAATAAGCTCAGTCCTTATAATTCATTATTTCACACACAAAAATACAGCTTTCAGTATTAATATATGTGATCACAGTTCTAATGAATTCGGTTTAATCCACACAGCTTGTAAAACGGAACACAGGAAGCTTAACCTTTGGTTTCTTCCTACATCAAAGAATTTCTGCAAAACAATTAATTTTTACACACAAGTTTCACACTGCAAGCATTACTTCCATGGTGAAACAGACATCAGAATTGGGTACTAATGTTTCTTCCCTCCCCTTTTTTACCAAATTACCAAGTATATGCTGCCATTACATGCTTCACAGATGAAAAGCTTGAGTCTTGTTCATTGGTGTACACTGCTGACACAAAAGCCAAGGGACCAGCAAGAGGCAGTGAGACCTAACAGTGAAGGCAACACATAGTTCTGTTAAACAAGTGATATTTTGGTAAAATTTGATAAAATGAGCCACAGAGACCATGAAATAGCAAAGTAACATTTAGTGTGCCTTAGCTTCTTTGGCTTCTCTTCTCAAAAGGAAGAGAAAAATAACTGTTAAGAGAATATTGCTGAAGACAGGCATCGCCTCTACAAACAAACACTGAGAATTTTGCATCTCCAAAAAATTGGCATTTTTCTCTGGAACATTGCTATATTTGTTTTAGAGTGATTCTACCTCCCTCTGCAGTATTACACCAAAATAGTAAGCCTTTTGAACAGCCAGTTATTTAGCTGCTGCTCTCATTTGCAACTTGGTATTTGGATTTGGTTAAAAAGAATGATGTTACATTAACTCATATCAACTTTTGTTTAGAAAAAAAATATTTGTGGCTGACATGCTAATGCTTTCTTGGTTGAGTTTCCTTTTTACAGTGAAAGGGGTATAAGTAAACAGCCCTAGATTTTTCTGATAAGGATGAGATATGTGCGATACTCTTCAAGGAACTGCAGACCAGTAACACCGTTCTTGGAGAACTAACAGATTGCTGATGTCAGATTACTTCAGCATCTTCAGAGCTTTTACATTCTTAAGTCTCCTAATGCAACATGATGCACAGTCATACCATATGCCTTAATACAGAAAGCAAATAACAGGGTAAAAAAAAAATAGCAATTGCTTCTGTGGCATAACCAGAGATACAGGCTGGTCTGCACCAGTTGTAGTGTTTACAAAACAACAGTGGTAGAGCTGGTGCAGTCAGAGCTTTTCTAGTGTAATTCCATCTCTGCAGGGAGCTTCTGGATAGAAATGCTAGAAGATATTCTACCTTACCACCCCTTGACCAGCAAGGCTCTGCCAGCAGTGGACGAGAGAGTAGACAAGTCTTCTACTTCCCTAAAAATAGTATGTATCTCCGTCTTTTCCTGTGAAGCTCTCGGGAGATAACTGGTCATGAGATTTAAAAGCCACTCAAAGGGAATGAAAAGCACGAAGTCAGCTTTCTCTCCTTTCATCTCATTTCTTGTGCAGTATGGCTCAAAGGTAAGATTATACACACCATTATAAAGACTCCTTGTGCATGGTCCTAACCTTGCTAGAACTGAATTTGAAATTAGATAAAGATCAAGGTTTTTCTATCTAAAATTAATTCTATTTAAGGGAACTCAGCCTGCACAGTGGCATTTTGTGTAATCTAGATCATGCGTTAAGGTTAACTAACATAAAATGCTTTCAAATTAAGAAAGGCATTTTTTATAATCATCTTCAAAATATTACTGGGGCTACAGTGTAATGCTGCAACAAACTAGAAAGAAGTCTAGACTGTGATCAGTTCAGCTAATAAAAATTTATGTGGTCCTTGTGCCCAAATTGATACTGATGTCTAAACTTGTTCAGGTACATGCACATTAATCAGCTGCAACAGTGACTGCAGGTGTAAACTCACCCTAAGCATATGATGAAAAATAAAAAGTAGGCTCTTACTCAAGCAATGCCAAATTCTCATCCCATATCCATAGCAGTGCTGAGGACACCCAAGTCTCAGAACCCACTTAGAGTTTGGACTGGTTCGAATATTGGTTAATCCAATTTGAGACAAAGTAGAAGTCACAGAAAATTCAACAGAATTGCATGCAAAAGCTAGTAAGGGAAGAAAAAAACCTGCTGGTGTTCAACAGGAGACACCTTGTATACATGTTTTACAAGGATTATTACATGAAGGAAAAGACTGAAGAAGTGACCAAAATTACACTTGTGGATTAGTCAATCTCATATATAACATTCAAAATCCCATCAAGTATTCCATGTGACAGCCCAGGAAGTGGTAAAGTAAGAGACTCTGAAGTAGGTAAAAACTTTCCAGATTCACCTACTTGGTATGAAATCAACGTTAGTAGAGACTGAATAAGGAAACAGATTGCACTGATGACTGAAATCACACCACCAACTAAAGTAAACAGTAGTCTTCAATCTTGGGAGCCAGAAAGCACTCAATGTTAGCAGCAGAGCAATAATGAAAGTCTGCTCATTTTACTACTAATTTTAGCTAACACACATGGAAATTGATGAAAAATCTCAAATTCCATTCATGTTAAATTATATATCAAGTCAGCAAGGAACATTCCAAACTTTAATCAACACTTTCTCACTACTGTCAACTTGGTATCAGGATCTAGGCAGCAAAGTAAGGCAAGCATAAACTCAGAATCATTTTTATGTAGCTATGTTATTTAACTGTGATACTATCCCAGACAGGAAAAGAACTACACGATACCTTTCCTTTTGAGTTTCAGACTTGCAAAGGAATTATCAGTTAGATGTGATGACCTCCTTCCTACAAGAAGATGAAAAATTTAAAGAACCTCTTTAAACTGCTTCCATCTCTTTCTAGAAGTTGTCCTTTAGTAGAAAGGATATCACCACTCCTCAGAAGTGTAGCAATTCAACTGTCAGAAGTGAAGAAACAAGTTATAGCAATCTCATATTTCACATTTCTCTGTAGCTGATTAACCAAAGACTGAAGTAGTCTCAAAACTCCCTTATGTTAACTTGTATAAGCATTTGTCATTTAATTTTAAGCTTTTACCTTTAAAAAAATTGGGTGTTTTTTATATATATATCTTACTTTGGATCAAACCTGGAAATAAATATTATACATGGAAAACAGAAATACTGAAGACTGGAGTCCTAACGAAGACAACACTGAAAGTGGCCAAGTCTGCTGGTACCATGCAGACCTCCACAAGATGAATGAGATCAGGATTTTGAAATACAAACAACAAAACAACCCAAGCTGAAAAACACACCATGTCTCAAATGGAAATGTTATCTCTGTACTACAATATATAATTTTTTTCTGGTCAGTGGTATGTCTCCAGTTTCAGAGAAGTAATGATAAAATATCCTGAAGCCACTTATCCAAAAATGTCTTCATTTTGCCATAATGCTGTAGACCTTTTACAATTAACTTAGTTCCTGCAGCTGGAACTCTACACTAGAAAGAAAGTAGGTGCTCTGAAATACTTTTATGTTCCTGTATAACATGAATTAGTAAGAAAACAACCCGTCCAGATTTAAAAGTTGAGCTTTTTTCTTCTCCAGTTTAAATACGCTGAACATCTGATGTTTACTCTAAAAGCTGCCCACGTTCTCTTTCATGATGGTCCTCTTCTCATGGACCAGATGGCCTCTGAGGCTTCAAGAAGTATCTGCACTCCCAAAGGAAAAACAACAAAGAATTTGGTTGCATTTGCTTCACTGTTTATCACAGTCTGCAGGCTGGCTTTAGTCAGAACATTCTTCCTCCACCTCTTTTATCTTGCAAACTTCAGCTTCAGATTGCAAAGAGGACTGAGGAATGCAGCTGAATGTTCGAATGCTGTGTGGATCAACTGGTGGCACCAGTGTAAGTGACTCTACACTTAGCGCATCCGTATTGTTGTCTGTTATTAATGATATCGTGGGCTGCTGTGCAGGAATCAGGCTAGGAGAAAGGTTTGCTGTTTCTACGTCACTGTTCTTTACAGCATTCTTGCTAGACTTTGAGACAGCTGAAAGAGTTTCATCAGTCAACATTGTCTGACCAGAAATGGCCATTCGAGGCTGCTCTGGAGCTGAAGCATCATCTAACAAAAGAAAACACCAAGAAAGAAAAAAAAAAAAAAAAAAAAATCAACATTCAACTTCCTACGTGCATTAAGCCTAACAGTATACCGTTATTTATGAATATTTCAGAATAACTGGGTGGGAAATGCAGTTCTGTGAAGCACTATGCTTAGCATTAACTTTTTAGTAATTAGAAATGAAACAAAATATTATGAAGGCGTAACATAAAGTGCCAGCA